>NC_090725.1:236947541-236995265 GCF_036898095.1 Palaemon carinicauda | reverse complement strand
TATATATATATGTGTGTGTGTATATATATATATATATATACATATCGCCATCTGCACACACACACACACACACACACACACATATATATATATATATATATATAATATATATATACATACATACATACATATATATATATATGTGTGTGTGTGTGTGTGACATGCATACCGATAGACCTATTCATTGATCATAATTAGCTAACTGAAGTCTCGCCTCGAATAATTCTTAATATTCGCCACATCCTTTAAAACACCTGTAACCATGGTATGTGGTTTCAACTGTTGCTTGAAGAGTGGAAGCAGGAAGGCGAAGGCCACAAGGAAACCTCAGAGGGCCAACCCTCAGCGGAAAGGAAGATTTTCGTAGCGGTAGTGATCGTGTTAATCTTGGCCCCGCCGAGAATTCACAAGCAATTAACGTCTCCAAGGATCCTACTGTACATACAAGGCTGAGCAGCTCTCGGGTTTGGTTCTTTGGACAGTTGTCAGTCAGGGATATAAAATAAAAGAAATGTCCTTTGCGGTTTTTCCCCGTTAAGGGTTTGTTTGACTGCACTTTTGGTTGCATTATCTTCAATGTTTCTTTGATTTCATGATTTTGTGAATGATCATATAAAAATACTACTTCGTAAATAATCATTGTTCAGACTTCACACCATTATATTCCAAAACATAAAATTTAAATGAGCGTCCTTTTAAGAGAATCAGTCTAATATATTCATGTAATTACATGTTCAGTTGTCTCCCATTACCGCATTTCTTCATTATCACTTGCCCATGTATGTACCTTGTCCTGTCATTCATCTGCTTCCCGCCTTTTTAAATAGTCTATCACAATATCATATCCCTCCATCCATAAAACTATCTATAGGTAGTAAAGTAGGTTGGTCAAGGCACCAGCTACCCGTTAGGACACTACCGCTAGAGAGTTATTGGGTCCTTTGACTGGCCAAACAGTACTACATTGGATCCCTGTCTCTGGTTACGGTTCACTTCATCTTTGCCGACACATACACAGAGTAGTCTGGCCTATTCTTTACACATTCTCCTCTTTCTTCATACACTTGACAACACTGAGATTACCACAATTCTTCTACTTCTCAAAAGGTTAACTACTGCACAGTAATTGTTCAGCGGCTACTTTCCTCTTGGTAAGGGTAGAAGAGACTGTTTAGCTATGGTAAGCAGCTCTTCTGGGAGAAGGACACTCCAAAATCAAACCCTTGTTCTCTAGTCTTGGGTAGTGCCATAACCTCTGTACCATGGTCTTCCAATGTTTTGGGTCAGAGATCTCTTGCTTGAGGGTTCAATCGGGCACACTATTCTCTCTTGTTTCTCTTTCTCTACCTTATAAAGTTTTTATAGTTTATATATGAAAAATTTATTTTAACGTTATTATTATTCTTAAACTTCTCTTGGTTTTCTATTATTTCCTTTCCTCACTGGGCTATTTTCCCTGTTGTAGCCCTTGAGCTTACAGCATCCTGCTTTTCCAACTAGGGTTGTAGCTTAGCAAGTAGTAGTAGTAGTAATAATAATAATAATAATAATAATAATAATAATAATATCCTACAATAAAAAACATGCCAAATTTCCATCATCATTCACTCCAGTCTATCTAAATGACCATCGATTTATCGATTCAATTCATTCATTAATCTACTTAACCATCTCATATATAGTATAACTCGTCAATCTACTAAACCATCTACGCCAACGTCTACCATTTAACTATGCCAGAAGCCTTCCATCAAGTATCTATCTCGACGAGGCTGGAGAACCTCCCACAGCCTATCCAGGAAGCGAAAGCAATACAACGATTTTGTCAAGGAAAAGTTACCGTTCAAAATTATGGCGTTGTTCGCAACAGCAGTGGCAACTATTTCCTGTTTTCAGATGACTTTGGACGGAGTCATAGATCACACATTTATTATCATTATCCGTGAAACAGCGCTGTTTATTATCGTGTATACAGTGTGTGTAATTACGTTTTTACATGACTTCATTGTATCTTACGTACACATCTAGTTATTTGTAGACAAACACACACGCACATGGCAAGCGTACTTAAAGATACATTACACACACACACACACACATTATATATATATATATATATATATATATATATATATATATATATATATATATATGACAAGCTAGTATAAATATGCACACACTTAATGAAAAAAAAAATCATAATAAATAAAAGTAGCGTGAAAGACCACTTTTTTCTTACGACCTTTGCATTCCTGTCTACACATCAAATTCGCTTTGTCACACCAATGACTAAGCTGTAGGAAGATGTTTAAAATGACAACACTTAATATCAACTGATAACAAAGCAAAACCTGATATATAAAAAATATCAAAATGTATAAAGGACACTTTCTCCGCTCTGACCATTGATTGATTGATTTTTTATTATTTGGCGTCATAGCTACCTGTGTCACAGACCCTGATCTCCTTGAACGAAAGCAAATTTATGCTGGTCGTTATCTTGATGGTCGAATTTATCTATCTATCTAACCATTCACAATTCATGCCTGATAAATAATCGATCATATTCTCCTCATCAAACGCATCATATATACTGTGTGTATATATATATATGTGTGTGTGTGTATGTATATAATACCCATACAATCACACAAATACACAGGATTAAAATTTGCATATTTTTTTCTCTCTCTCTCTCTCTCTCTCTCTCTCTCTCTCTCTCTCTCTCTCTCTCTCTCTCTCTTCTCAACAACATATCAACGAACATACCCACTCTCCATCAGATTTCGGAACGGCCTTCGTTTCATGAAGTCGTCATGATTATCAAATACAGTTATGAGGGTCAAACATCTCCATAACTGCTTCCACTACGACACAAACTCAATTGCTGCTAATTCTTTTTTTTTTTTTTTGGGGGGGGGGGTGTTTACATTTAGCATAATCTTTTGATCTATCGGTACCACAAAGATTATTCTTACTTAACTTAAGGAATATATAAAAGGGGTACATAATATAATCAATTGCAGGCATGATAATAATAAAAACTACGTCAATATAAAGTTAACGAAACTTTTCAAGTTTCTTCTACTCTTTGACGTGAGAATTTATTTTACAATGTAAAAACTCCCGAAAGCTGGAACATCAATACCTATAAATAAACACACTGAAATTAAGTCCTATTATACTATTTATAAAAATAATCATACTGAACAAACTACATTTTTAATTCAAGGCCTAACACATGATTCCAACCCACCAAAGATAATAATTTTGAAGGCTTCGTAATTTTGTATACAGTTAGATGGCTCATAATAGATATATCCCGTCTACTGTATATAAAAAATGGCTCTAACAAAACACAAACGTGATAATAATTTCTAGTGCTATATCACCTATGCTTTGAACTTCAGCACAGTAAAGCAGAACAGGTTGACAACTTTAATCTTCAGATATATGTCTCTTGGCTGCTTTCTCTCATGGCAATCCGTTCACCATTACTGTATACTAGTGTACACGACCCGTCAAAGGGACGGTTAAATATATAGACAGATATGCACACACGCACATACAGATTCAATCTTTCCCGGCAGTTGCGGCTCTCTCTCTCTCTCTCTCTCTCTCTCTCTCTCTCTCTCTCTCTCTCTCTCTCTCTCTCTCTTCTCTCTCTCTTCTCTCTCTCTCTCCAGATACCTACTCTATTATATAAGGGTGATAAGTATTTGGCAATGCTACGAAAAGATGTTATTCAGAGAAATGAGAGTAGGCAAGATTTTTGTGTATGCAAAAGAAGTTAAGCTACATAACGTTACATAAAGAGTCGTTGCTTAACCTGAATAATAGAAAATCAATGTTTTTAGAATTTTAAGAATAATTATTGTATATTTTTTTTTTTTTTTTTGTAGTCACCGAATGACTTCGGGTGTTGTACGAGAGTGAGGTAAGTAGTTTTCAATATGATGTTATGGTCCATTGCCTTTGTTAAAGTTGACTTAAAAATTTTATGCAGTAAAGGTCATTGTTCAGTCTAATGGATATATATATAAAATTACAATTTTTTTTATTTTTGCTTTTCCGAACGTGTTAACGTATAAATAGAACCAATTAACCAATAGTGACATAGATGATAGTAGTAGTTCACTGGATTGAATTGAGGGAAGGAAAAATGAAGTAGGTCATTAATTATCTGCTTAATCTTTTCAGTTCTCCGTTGCCATGAATGCTTGGAGAGATTTTTACCCAAGTCTTGAATATTTTGAGAAAACCTATGGAAAGGAAATGTTCAAGCATTTCCATCATATAAGGCTCTATTAAAAATGTATGTATGGGTGGAAATTCACATCACTTCCATTACTCTCACCCTTAAGTAATTTCTCTCATTAAGTGAACTAGCCACATCATTTCTGACAACTAGGTTTCAAAACTGTAAACTTAATCCATATATATACTGTATATATATATATATATATATATATATATATATATATATATATATATATATATATATATATACACGCCTGTGTGTAAAATTCAATTTTAAATCAAATTTCACAGTCGTAAATTACGAACAATTCAATATAAAACTAAAAAATAATGCGGGGAAAAGTCCCAGGAAAAAAAATACGCATTTGATGACGTGAAAACTACCGATGACGTCAAGAAGCCACTGCAGGATGGACCACTGTGCCTAAATTAGAATAAAATCAAGCATCAAATAAAAGTAAAACTATAGCTCTGAAGGACAGGAGACCACAGAGAAAAAAAAAAAGTTACGAGACATTTCAACTATGATATATACGTACATAAATGGTCATTCTTAGCTTGATTCAAGACATATATTTCAATAAAAAATATTTTCTGGATGCAAAAATGACAGGTAATCATCTGTGATTACTTTTTAGTAAATGCACTAATCGAGCAAAGGGTAAGACTTAATACCAATGAAAATAATTGCTGGCCTAGAATTTGAACAATGCCGTTCTTGTCTGAAATTACAATAATCCTAAATAATCAGTTCCAAGAATGCGATTTCAAACAATTAAAATTATCAACTAGTTCATTACAGATATCAAAACTTGAGTACTTTAGAAATAGGAAGGCGGATTTTTTAAAGGAGAAAACAAGAATAACAGGATGCTGAAATAGTTGAAAGAAATATATGAATAAGGAACTATTATGGATTTGAAAATATCTATAATTGTTATGTGTATAAGCGCAAATATGGGTTATACATTTACTTCACGAAAATTGCATATACGTGTGCAAAATAACGCTTTCTCGGCAAAGGCCTTTCATTCTCCGTTCTCTCTCTCTCTCGAGCTGAATAAACATTTTCATTGTTATTAGAATATCTAGTATAAAACTCTAAGACCATCATAGCAAAGGAAGAGAGAAGGAGAATAACGCAATTAATCTACAAATGGATGGGAAATATGCAAAGCGAACGTTAAGCTCAGCGTATGAGAGAGAGAGAGAGAGAGAGAGAGAGAGAGAGAGAGAGGAGAGAGAGAGAGAGGGAGAGAGGAGCATTTATCGTTCGTATCATCTTAAAAGGGGTGGACTGTGGAAGCTCCGCGGTTCACTGAGTTCGAGACCACAGCCTTGTACAGGCTTCATCGTATATTTCCGTTCGTTTGTAAAATTCACCTTGTCATCTCAATCATTTGTGGGAAAACCTTCATAGAATATATATAACAGTACGCTCACACACACACACATTATACATATACATACATACACACACACACATACACACACACACACACACACACACATATATATATATATATATATATATATATAATATATATATATATATACACACACACACTCATAAATGTATACTTGTGTGTGTATAATTGAATGAGTTTTGGTAAATCAAACATTTTTTTTTTAAATTAATAAAATATACTGAACATCACATTACCAATATGATCAAGCGTTTATTTTTTATAGGCAATGGCTTCGGAGGGAAACGGCAATAACATTACTGAATTCATATGCCTACAAAGAAGGCTCATAAATATTAGACTGAACCGATTACAAACACTACCATTTCTATCTCTCTCTCTCTCTCTCTCCTCTCTCTTTCTCTTTCTGGTTATTGAAATCCTTTCTTTACAACATTCCTTCCCATCTATTGAGCACTTTCAAAGACTCTCTATCCCTGGCTTCTTAGCACAGCCAACAACATATTTTCCTTACTTTCCACTTGCCTATACATGTGCAACACAATCAAGTCCAATATTCCTCTATACTAACTCCTTAAGCTTTCACATCTCACACTTTAAAGCCTTATGATTAACACAAACACCTCGTCTCAAAAGTTTACATTTTTTCTTTAAATATGAATTTAGCTCATTACTCTTGTGACATCGATGCAGTACTACACCTAATACGATACCTTGAATAGACTAGTCAAGAGGAAATATAAAAGCTGAATAAGGGAAAAAATCAGGGAAATCTTCTTTGGATTGTAAATACAGCCGCCAAAATAAATTCTGAAGATATAAGGTCAAAGGTGAATGAAACTGATCAGTATCTACCACCAGCTATTTTCTGAGCAGATTTGGATTCTATATAACCTCAGTTGCCTTGTTAAAACTACCGTCTTAAAAAACCAAAATGGAAATCAAAGAAAATAGGATAGGAAGTGTACAGCCATTTCACATAGTATCTTAACAGCGATAGACCCAGCTATTTAATGCAGACCTCTTAATTATCCTTACAGCCTTAGATAGATCATAGACAAATATATACATCTTAAAACCAAGCAAAGGAAATACAGGAAGAAAACAGTAAATGCCATCCTCCATGAAAATTGGATCAGTCATCGGGGACAACATTCTTTTCTTGCATGCATTTGGTGGGGCTGATACTAGGTCTGCCTTTTTCAGTAGCTCATAAGCCTGTTAGAAAAGCATAAAGAACTGTAAGATCTTTTTGCTAAGTTTCATGAACCCTCTGCTAAACCTGCGGAAATTGCTGAAATAGCAAAGGCTTCATTTCTTCAGTTATACGGGATTAATGAATAAAATATCGGTGCTTCTCTAAATCACTGACTAAAATCGAATTCATCTTGGGATTTTTGCCTCCAACAGATTCGCCTGCTCGATTTAATTCCTACGTGCGTATCACCAAGTGCAAAAGTGGTTGGGAAATGACCTGCCACCTACACAGCAGGGTTGAAATGTGACTACAAATTAACTAGTACCAATCACTAGAGATAAAGATCCTGCTCCTCCAGACCTGTTAAAAACTGTATCATGCAAATGTCTTAAAAGTTGCATGACTACCACCACCAGCTGTAAAAAGACAGGCTTAAAATTTTCTGTGATTTGTGTTTCTTGCAAAGGACTGTCGTGTTCAAATGCTGACATCATTATTGATGAAGATGACTGTCATGATCCTATTGATGTCACATTAGGAAACTTCCTAATGCCAGATCTAACAATCATTCTACAAGATAACCCGAAAAGATTTCATGATATTCCTATAAAGAACAAGATAGCGTGTCTTGCAATACACAGCGAGAAAACTAACACTATAATGGAAACCAATACTTCTAATTAGGCAGCAAAAATTGGTATAGCAATCACTACGATTGATAACTTCACGATTTGAGTGGATGGTTAGGTGCAAGGGTGGTAACTCCACCAGTGAGCATTCACGGTTATGTCTCTCCTAACCCGGAATGAAGGAGGAAAGCCACCCTTGGGAGATTATCTTCGAAACTAAAGTATAAGGAGAAGGGGACTATGAAAAAAAAAAAGTTACGAACCTTTTCACAACTGGCAATAAAACGGTGCAACGTTATCACAAAAATTAATAGAGGAGTTATTGTGGAGAATTCTATAGATCAATATTTTTCTCTCTAAAGTGAGTCCCAAGCGAGATATTTGCAAAAATGCTTTTGACCTTTTTCTTCAAGATGGCGGCCAAATCCGAGGCGGTAGAGGGACTATCCTATTATGAAGACCATACAATTTATTACAGTTTTCCTTGATTTTTTTTTTCTTATTCAACCCCCTATTGATCGACCTAGAAGGGAATCCCTTGGTACATGATATCGCATAACAATACAGCCGCTAGTGTTAATTTACTACTCTTGCGAAGCCTTTCATGATTTTCTCACTTGTTTCTGCAGTCTCTCTTCAAAATCATAAACCAATAGCGTATCATCTTTCAATAGCTTATATTCTTATCCTAGAACTTTACTCTTACACCTACTCTTCATTCTCTGACTTTTCGCATCACTCCATCCACAACGATATAGAGGAACATTAGAGACAAACACACCCTTCCCCGAGACCCATCTTTTCAGCAACACACACTTCCATCTACATCTCCTAAAGCCCTCTTGACTTTAACTATGTAAAATAATCTGAAATTAACGGATAATATAACTTTGCAATATTCAAAGTTATGAACAACATACCTTCCATAATACATAAAGCCTAAGTAAGCAACCCCAATCTACTGTAACAACTTTCCAAGTCTTTCGTGTCCTGCCATTGATATTTTTCTGTAGTATTTTCTTCTATTTCCCAGCAACAACATAGTTCCTTAAAAACGAGAAAAACAAATATATAAATGATACGCCTCTTTCACATTTTTTTTTTTTTTTTTTGAAGTTGAAACCTTTCCAGAACGTTCAACCACAATTTTTCCACCAAGAAACCTGAAACAAACACACCCCTTTATTTTTGATAAACCAGTTCTTGTTATTCTACGACTTCAGAGATGTAGGCAATTTATCAATATTTATCAGTTAACTAATGCACATATGGATATTTTCATAAAATCTATATATTATTCTGGAAGAAATAATACTCTCGAATCAGCTTTAAACTTAAAAGGATGAATAACATTGAAAGGATGGTGTCGGAGGGAGGGTGGGAGGGATTAGGTGCGTAAATTGAAACTGAAGTTGCAAACACAAACATGCGTTCAATTGCCAAAGTTTCGGTCAATTACATTTATCACGAACATATCAATATCAATTATTGCCGCTATTTCATTCCTACGTGTAAGATTTAATAAGCATCTTTTGGGCTTTCTCCTTACCTTTTTCGAATTATTCACTATTCATTCATAATTTTAACATTACAAATAGTTCGTTAAATATCTTAAATCGAAGAGCAATCAAAAGTTAATTTTGGGGATAACTTTACCTACGAAATCTCTCTCTCTCACTCTCTCTCTCTCTCTCTCTCTCTCTCTCTCTCTCTCTCTCTCTCTCTCTCTCTCTCTCTCTCTCAGCACATATAAATGATCAAATTTTCTACTCGGCTTTAATTTCATCGCCAGCACGTTATTCCCATAACCCTACTTTCACTTTCATTCCACCCCACAAATTCACACATGAGTGCACGCGCATATACGTGTGCATGCACGTGTATTTTCAAGCACCTTCACATATATATAACTTGATGTGACATCTGTATTCCAGGACCTTTAATTTCGTCTCGAACGTGACATAAAACCATAAGGATTCGGGGAAGTTGTGGGGGGGGGGGGGGAGATTAAAGGGGGGAGACTTGAAGGAGGGTAAGAGGGTGGGCACGATACGAGTCTTGAATTAAGAACATAAGAAAAAAAAAAAAGGAGAAAAACTCACCACCGGCTGACCGTGACCCTTCTTCCTTGGGCACCCGGAGGGCTGAGAAGAACTTACCTAGAAGAACCAAAAGAAAGAAAACACAGTTAGAACAATTCAGTATTGTGGGGGGGGGGGGTGCAGTGTTCTTAGCAGGTGCCCCAAACGCCAAGGTAAACTCACTCTATAACAAGGAAATTATTAAGGTGTTCGCTTCGCATTACACCCGAGGACAGCGAAGTGTTTCGAAGTCAATTGCACACATAACTATATGTATGAATTTCAACAAGCTTTATATGGAATGAATAATATGAGGATTGAGGTTATTACAGGATAGTACAATATTAGTTATGTCATTACAACTTCATACGAGATAAAATAATACTAGAACATCTACAGTATAACGTTTGTCATTTTGAGTATACAAAATAAAAACTCTACGGTATATTCACCTTTTCATAAAATTTCAAAATTATGTAAAGATTAATATGAATTAAGCAACTTGAAGAATACAAACTTGGTGTTTTCATAACTAAAACATGAAGTTCCTCGTCAAGAACATTTCCCACCCTACATTGTGCGTATTTCTCATTAAATTCAATAAAATTGACTTTATTCATCATAAATTGTTTACCTAAATCAGGAGGTGCTTGGAACTCTTGTTAAAGCCTTTTTTTCAGCTTAAATATCATTAGGTATTGGTCCAGCGCTTTTCAGCTCCAAGATGCCTCTGAGAAACAACTCAGAGATACAATATAAAGTAAAACTCAAGAGGGCAAACCGGTAAAAAGTGGGTGCACCGGGGGGCCCCTGTCATAAGAAAGATTATAAAACGCTAACCTAAACTGATACTTTCCTTCGCCACCGTATGGAATTCTATCATCTATTTTAGCGATTTTTAAGTCATTCTTTCTTTTAGTTCTCATACTGAGAAGATTTAGGATTTAAAATGCGCTTTCCGTTGTTGATTTTGAGCGATATATAGATAAGACATCTACGTGCAATATATCATCAGATCACTCATGTCCCAATTATTTGACCTGCGAGCAATAAATTAACAAATAATGGCTTAAAGGCTCATCTAAGATACTCTCGGGCACACTGTTCTATCTAAGTTCTCTTCCTCTTGTTTTAATAAATTTTTATAGTTTATATAGGAAATATTTATTTTAATGTTGTTACTGTTCTTAAAATATTTTATTTTTTCTTATTTCCTTTCCTCACTGGGCTATTTTCCCTGTTGGAGCGCTTTGGCTTATGGCATCCTGTTTTTCCAACTAGGGTTGTAGCTTAGCAAGTAATAATAATAATAATAATAATAATAATAATAATAATAATAATAATAATATAATATAAGAGGTAAGCCATTGGACTATGAGAAAATGTAAATTGTTAACCATCATTATATACACACAAACACCCACAATTTTTGCCACTGCCGAAAGGAATACTTTTATATTAAAATTACCGTATAAATAAATAAATATACATACATATATATATATATATATATATATATATATATATATATATATATATATATATATATATATATATATATATAGATATTTATATATATATACATATATATATACACACATACACATACATGTACACACACATATCTATATATGTGTGTGTGTGTGTTTAGTTTCAGAGCCATTGTTTTAAATTATACGTACATTATTACATCTAGTACTAACAATCATTTTCTCTATAAATAATACTATCATTGTACGCATATATATATATATATATATATATATATATATATATATATATATATATATATATATATATATATATATATATATCATATTCAGATGATACAAAATTTTATACTACTGAAAAAAAAAAAAAAAACTGAAAGATTATCTACTATGGCAGGACATCCGATACTCTGCCGCACTACTTCCCAAAGTGTACGCCGAACTGGAGGAAGCTGCAACCAATAAATCTCCGTGTAAAAGATAAATTGCAAGGCAGTCGTTCCAGAGATAGATGACAGAAGAGAAGGGAGGGAGTGTTTTCACCCATCTACCATTGCCTCTGGGTGAGAGCTAACTCTGAGAAGAGGGCAAGGATCAAGAAGAGTGAGTATTTGGAAGCAAAAGGGCAACGGGAAAGGCAATGTCGCAAGGACGTACTTTTGAGAGAGAGAGAGAGAGAGAGAGAGAGAGAGAGAGAGAGAGAGAGAGAGAGAGAGAGAGAGATTATTTTTCTCGGTTCTCAACGTTGATTTTATTTTGTCTCGCGTTTACCACTATTAACACTTTTCATTCATTTCATTTCAACTATATTAAAACTATTACTGAAATCCTTTAATTATAAAAATTATAATTTGCCTCTATTTTTCTGTTAATATTTTGATCTTTTCATTAAATCCTTCCATTGTCTTCTGTTCCGCCTCAATCTGTCAGTAGATGAAAACAAAAGATAAACTTTGAACTCATCCCTGACCTTCCAAATCACTGTTACGCGCCTTCAATACTCGATATTCAAGGACTCCTGCTTTAACAGGACTTCCCTAAGGACTTCTACTCTTTGGGCCCCAAAAAGAAAAGCTCCTCCCATGGTCTTCCAAGGAAGTGCCAGTCATTTTCTCAGGTTACGCTTCAATTCTACCTCTTCAATTTCAACGAATATAGAAGAACAACCTTTAGGTGGCACAGATTTCGTGCAAAAACGCGTTCCCGGCCGGACAAAAACTGGTATAATTCCATTTTTTTTTTTAAGAGGAAAAGACATGAAGTGAAAATGCGTTGCTAGTGTGATGAATCCTTGTTTTCGATACCAGGAAGTGCATGTCACCGAAGCGTTGTAACTCATTTATCTCACTATCGTTGGTGAGTATTTCTTCAACACCGTTGAAAAATATTCAACTCATATCACGATGACCTAATATATTTGGTTTCATTCAGGAAATTTTAATCTTGCTGCTATACTCGGAACTGTTCGTTCATCTGATGGCCCTTTGCTTCCCTGCCAAATTCTCATGACCTAAGATCCCCAGAAACCCAGAAGAGAGGGTATCAGAAGTTATGCGTCGTAAGACTCACTGCAGATAATATCTAAGGTATTTTTACAGCTTCCTTTGGTTCACAGCAACATTGCTTCATAAATTTAAAATTTTATTCTCAGTCTTTTCTATCTTCCAACTTAGTTATTCCTATCAACCTTAACTTTGCCTTAGTCCAGTCTCCAACCTTCAGTGATAAACAACTTGTGAGTTTTGGGCATCTTAGTTGCCTCGTTAAACAAAGACTACTTTTTCATGATAATAATAATGATAATAATAATAATAATAACAATAATAATAATAATAAAAGATACTGTAACAATGATAGTGATAAGTAATAAAAATGACCATCACCATCCAGGTACTTTTATTTGATGGTAGTTGGGTACTATATCGCTTAGTAGAATGGCAAGCTTATGCATTTAGAGCAAATGCATTAAAAAACTTCCTCCATGGCAGCTCTTCGGTAATGCCATCACAGTTTTAGTAAAGAAATACTTTCATGTTGACGAAGCTATTAGTTCTGAAACATCACAATACACACCTTTAATTCAAATGTCAATTCAATTAAATTCATTAGCAGCAACGAGATGCGGAGCGAGTTCAGATCGAAAATGTTGTAGACATTTGTGTATATTTATACATATGCAATTGTTTTTATATTTCATATACATACGTAGTTAAAATATAATTAAAACTTAAGTTAAAAATTATATCGTATTACACGTGCATGAGATTAACAAGTATTTATTATAGATTATTCTGATAAAAAAACATTAAAAATTAAAACTTTCAGTGAGAAACAAAGTATTGTAAACAGTATTCACAATGGGGAAATGCTAAACCATTATCTAAGCAGCTGACTAAATAAAACAGAATGCTTTCATGAAAAAAAAAAAAATCAATTTAACAAAGACTGAAGTCATAGTTATAAAATGTTTTGATAGCATATGTTGCCAAAGAATAACAGAAAGCGTGAAACCTGGATATACATAGAAATGGTAAAACGTAAGCGTTAGATTAGTGCAAAGTGCAAAAGTGGTTGGGAAATGACTTGCCACCTACACAGCAGGGTTGAAATGTGACTACAAATTGTCTAGTACCAATCACTAGAGATAAAGATCCTGCTCCTCCAGACCTGTTAAAAACTGTATCATGCAAATGTCTTAAAAGTTGCATGACTACCACCAGCAGCTGTAAAAAGACAGGCTTAAAATTTTCTGTGATTTGTGTTTCTTGCAAAGGACTGTCGTGTTCAAATGCTGACATCATTATTGATGAAGATGACTGTCATGATCCTATTGATGTCACATTAGGAAACTTCCTAATGCCAGATCTAACAATCATTCTACAAGATAACCCGAAAAGATTTCATGATATTCCTATAAAGAACAAGATAGCGTGTCTTGCAATACACAGCGAGAAAACTAACACTATAATGGAAACCAATACTTCTAATTAGGCAGCAAAAATTGGTATAGCAATCACTACGATTGATAACTTCACGATTTGAGTGGATGGTTAGGTGCAAGGGTGGTAACTCCACCAGTGAGCATTCACGGTTATGTCTCTCCTAACCCGGAATGAAGGAGGAAAGCCACCCTTGGGAGATTATCTTCGAAACTAAAGTATAAGGAGAAGGGGACTATGAAAAAAAAAAGTTACGAACCTTTTCACAACTGGCAATAAAACGGTGCAACGTTATCACAAAAATTAATAGAGGAGTTATTGTGGAGAATTCTATAGATCAATATTTTTCTCTCTAAAGTGAGTCCCAAGCGAGATATTTGCAAAAATGCTTTTGACCTTTTTCTTCAAGATGGCGGCCAAATCCGAGGCGGTAGAGGGACTATCCTATTATGAAGACCATACAATTTATTACAGTTTTCCTTGATTTTTTTTTTCTTATTCAACCCCCTATTGATCGACCTAGAAGGGAATCCCTTGGTACATGATATCGCATAACAATACAGCCGCTAGTGTTAATTTACTACTCTTGCGAAGCCTTTCATGATTTTCTCACTTGTTTCTGCAGTCTCTCTTCAAAATCATAAACCAATAGCGTATCATCTTTCAATAGCTTATATTCTTATCCTAGAACTTTACTCTTACACCTACTCTTCATTCTCTGACTTTTCGCATCACTCCATCCACAACGATATAGAGGAACATTAGAGACAAACACACCCTTCCCCGAGACCCATCTTTTCAGCAACACACACTTCCATCTACATCTCCTAAAGCCCTCTTGACTTTAACTATGTAAAATAATCTGAAATTAACGGATAATATAACTTTGCAATATTCAAAGTTATGAACAACATACCTTCCATAATACATAAAGCCTAAGTAAGCAACCCCAATCTACTGTAACAACTTTCCAAGTCTTTCGTGTCCTGCCATTGATATTTTTCTGTAGTATTTTCTTCTATTTCCCAGCAACAACATAGTTCCTTAAAAACGAGAAAAACAAATATATAAATGATACGCCTCTTTCACATTTTTTTTTTTTTTTTTTTGAAGTTGAAACCTTTCCAGAACGTTCAACCACAATTTTTCCACCAAGAAACCTGAAACAAACACACCCCTTTATTTTTGATAAACCAGTTCTTGTTATTCTACGACTTCAGAGATGTAGGCAATTTATCAATATTTATCAGTTAACTAATGCACATATGGATATTTTCATAAAATCTATATATTATTCTGGAAGAAATAATACTCTCGAATCAGCTTTAAACTTAAAAGGATGAATAACATTGAAAGGATGGTGTCGGAGGGAGGGTGGGAGGGATTAGGTGCGTAAATTGAAACTGAAGTTGCAAACACAAACATGCGTTCAATTGCCAAAGTTTCGGTCAATTACATTTATCACGAACATATCAATATCAATTATTGCCGCTATTTCATTCCTACGTGTAAGATTTAATAAGCATCTTTTGGGCTTTCTCCTTACCTTTTTCGAATTATTGACTATTCATTCATAATTTTAACATTACAAATAGTTCGTTAAATATCTTAAATCGAAGAGCAATCAAAAGTTAATTTTGGGGATAACTTTACCTACGAAATCTCTCTCTCTCACTCTCTCTCTCTCTCTCTCTCTCTCTCTCTCTCTCTCTCTCTCTCTCTCTCTCTCTCAGCACATATAAATGATCAAATTTTCTACTCGGCTTTAATTTCATCGCCAGCACGTTATTCCCATAACCCTACTTTCACTTTCATTCCACCCCACAAATTCACACATGAGTGCACGCGCATATACGTGTGCATGCACGTGTATTTTCAAGCACCTTCACATATATATAACTTGATGTGACATCTGTATTCCAGGACCTTTAATTTCGTCTCGAACGTGACATAAAACCATAAGGATTCGGGGAAGTTGTGGGGGGGGGGGGGGGAGATTAAAGGGGGGAGACTTGAAGGAGGGTAAGAGGGTGGGCACGATACGAGTCTTGAATTAAGAACATAAGAAAAAAAAAAAAGGAGAAAAACTCACCACCGGCTGACCGTGACCCTTCTTCCTTGGGCACCCGGAGGGCTGAGAAGAACTTACCTAGAAGAACCAAAAGAAAGAAAACACAGTTAGAACAATTCAGTATTGTGGGGGGGGGGGGTGCAGTGTTCTTAGCAGGTGCCCCAAACGCCAAGGTAAACTCACTCTATAACAAGGAAATTATTAAGGTGTTCGCTTCGCATTACACCCGAGGACAGCGAAGTGTTTCGAAGTCAATTGCACACATAACTATATGTATGAATTTCAACAAGCTTTATATGGAATGAATAATATGAGGATTGAGGTTATTACAGGATAGTACAATATTAGTTATGTCATTACAACTTCATACGAGATAAAATAATACTAGAACATCTACAGTATAACGTTTGTCATTTTGAGTATACAAAATAAAAACTCTACGGTATATTCACCTTTTCATAAAATTTCAAAATTATGTAAAGATTAATATGAATTAAGCAACTTGAAGAATACAAACTTGGTGTTTTCATAACTAAAACATGAAGTTCCTCGTCAAGAACATTTCCCACCCTACATTGTGCGTATTTCTCATTAAATTCAATAAAATTGACTTTATTCATCATAAATTGTTTACCTAAATCAGGAGGTGCTTGGAACTCTTGTTAAAGCCTTTTTTTCAGCTTAAATATCATTAGGTATTGGTCCAGCGCTTTTCAGCTCCAAGATGCCTCTGAGAAACAACTCAGAGATACAATATAAAGTAAAACTCAAGAGGGCAAACCGGTAAAAAGTGGGTGCACCGGGGGGCCCCTGTCATAAGAAAGATTATAAAACGCTAACCTAAACTGATACTTTCCTTCGCCACCGTATGGAATTCTATCATCTATTTTAGCGATTTTTAAGTCATTCTTTCTTTTAGTTCTCATACTGAGAAGATTTAGGATTTAAAATGCGCTTTCCGTTGTTGATTTTGAGCGATATATAGATAAGACATCTACGTGCAATATATCATCAGATCACTCATGTCCCAATTATTTGACCTGCGAGCAATAAATTAACAAATAATGGCTTAAAGGCTCATCTAAGATACTCTCGGGCACACTGTTCTATCTAAGTTCTCTTCCTCTTGTTTTAATAAATTTTTATAGTTTATATAGGAAATATTTATTTTAATGTTGTTACTGTTCTTAAAATATTTTATTTTTTCTTATTTCCTTTCCTCACTGGGCTATTTTCCCTGTTGGAGCGCTTTGGCTTATGGCATCCTGTTTTTCCAACTAGGGTTGTAGCTTAGCAAGTAATAATAATAATAATAATAATAATAATAATAATAATAATAATAATAATAATATAATATAAGAGGTAAGCCATTGGACTATGAGAAAATGTAAATTGTTAACCATCATTATATACACACAAACACCCACAATTTTTGCCACTGCCGAAAGGAATACTTTTATATTAAAATTACCGTATAAATAAATAAATATACATACATACATATATATATATATATATATATATATATATATATATATATATATATATATATATTTATAAATATATATATATATATAGATATTTATATATATATACATATATATATACACACATACACATACATGTACACACACATATCTATATATGTGTGTGTGTGTGTTTAGTTTCAGAGCCATTGTTTTAAATTATACGTACATTATTACATCTAGTACTAACAATCATTTTCTCTATAAATAATACTATCATTGTACGCATATATATATATATATATATATATATATATATATATATATATATATATATATATCATATTCAGATGATACAAAATTTTATACTACTGAAAAAAAAAAAAAAAAACTGAAAGATTATCTACTATGGCAGGACATCCGATACTCTGCCGCACTACTTCCCAAAGTGTACGCCGAACTGGAGGAAGCTGCAACCAATAAATCTCCGTGTAAAAGATAAATTGCAAAGCAGTCGTTCCAGAGATAGATGACAGAAGAGAAGGGAGGGAGTGTTTTCACCCATCTACCATTGCCTCTGGGTGAGAGCTAACTCTGAGAAGAGGGCAAGGATCAAGAAGAGTGAGTATTTGGAAGCAAAAGGGCAACGGGAAAGGCAATGTCGCAAGGACGTACTTTTGAGAGAGAGAGAGAGAGAGAGAGAGAGAGAGAGAGAGAGAGAGAGAGAGAGAGAGAGAGATTATTTTTCTCGGTTCTCAACGTTGATTTTATTTTGTCTCGCGTTTACCACTATTAACACTTTTCATTCATTTCATTTCAACTATATTAAAACTATTACTGAAATCCTTTAATTATAAAAATTATAATTTGCCTCTATTTTTCTGTTAATATTTTGATCTTTTCATTAAATCCTTCCATTGTCTTCTGTTCCGCCTCAATCTGTCAGTAGATGAAAACAAAAGATAAACTTTGAACTCATCCCTGACCTTCCAAATCACTGTTACGCGCCTTCAATACTCGATATTCAAGGACTCCTGCTTTAACAGGACTTCCCTAAGGACTTCTACTCTTTGGGCCCCAAAAAGAAAAGCTCCTCCCATGGTCTTCCAAGGAAGTGCCAGTCATTTTCTCAGGTTACGCTTCAATTCTACCTCTTCAATTTCAACGAATATAGAAGAACAACCTTTAGGTGGCACAGATTTCGTGCAAAAACGCGTTCCCGGCCGGACAAAAACTGGTATAATTCCATTTTTTTTTTTAAGAGGAAAAGACATGAAGTGAAAATGCGTTGCTAGTGTGATGAATCCTTGTTTTCGATACCAGGAAGTGCATGTCACCGAAGCGTTGTAACTCATTTATCTCACTATCGTTGGTGAGTATTTCTTCAACACCGTTGAAAAATATTCAACTCATATCACGATGACCTAATATATTTGGTTTCATTCAGGAAATTTTAATCTTGCTGCTATACTCGGAACTGTTCGTTCATCTGATGGCCCTTTGCTTCCCTGCCAAATTCTCATGACCTAAGATCCCCAGAAACCCAGAAGAGAGGGTATCAGAAGTTATGCGTCGTAAGACTCACTGCAGATAATATCTAAGGTATTTTTACAGCTTCCTTTGGTTCACAGCAACATTGCTTCATAAATTTAAAATTTTATTCTCAGTCTTTTCTATCTTCCAACTTAGTTATTCCTATCAACCTTAACTTTGCCTTAGTCCAGTCTCCAACCTTCAGTGATAAACAACTTGTGAGTTTTGGGCATCTTAGTTGCCTCGTTAAACAAAGACTACTTTTTCATGATAATAATAATGATAATAATAATAATAATAACAATAATAATAATAATAAAAGATACTGTAACAATGATAGTGATAAGTAATAAAAATGACCATCACCATCCAGGTACTTTTATTTGATGGTAGTTGGGTACTATATCGCTTAGTAGAATGGCAAGCTTATGCATTTAGAGCAAATGCATTAAAAAACTTCCTCCATGGCAGCTCTTCGGTAATGCCATCACAGTTTTAGTAAAGAAATACTTTCATGTTGACGAAGCTATTAGTTCTGAAACATCACAATACACACCTTTAATTCAAATGTCAATTCAATTCAATTCATTAGCAGCAACGAGATGCGGAGCGAGTTCAGATCGAAAATGTTGTAGACATTTGTGTATATTTATACATATGCAATTGTTTTTATATTTCATATACATACGTAGTTAAAATATAATTAAAACTTAAGTTAAAAATTATATCGTATTACACGTGCATGAGATTAACAAGTATTTATTATAGATTATTCTGATAAAAAAACATTAAAAATTAAAACTTTCAGTGAGAAACAAAGTATTGTAAACAGTATTCACAATGGGGAGATGCTAAACCATTATCTAAGCAGCTGACTAAATAAAACAGAATGCTTTCATGAAAAAAAAAAAAAATCAATTTAACAAAGACTGAAGTCATAGTTATAAAATGTTTTGATAGCATATGTTGCCAAAGAATAACAGAAAGCGTGAAACCTGGATATACATAGAAATGGTAAAACGTAAGCGTTAGATTAGTGTGTCTATGAGAATATAACATAGTAGGTAATAGGTGTCCAATGTACCAACCACCCGATGAGATACTACCGCTAAAGAGTTATGGGGTCCTTTGACTGGCCAGACAGTATTACATTGGATCCCTCTCACTGGTTACGACTCATTTCATCTTTGTCGACACATACATAGAATAGTCTGGCCTATTCTTTACACATTTTCCTCTTTCCTCATACTCCTGACAACGCTGAAATTACCGAACAATTCTTCTCTCAGGAGGTTAACTACTGCACTGCAATTGTTTAGAGACTACTTTCCTCTTGCTAAGGGTAGAAGAGACTCTTTACCTATGGTAAACAGCGCTCGTCAAGGTGAAGGACACTCCAAAATCAAACCATTGTTCTCTAGTCTTGGGTGATGCCATAGTCTCTGTCTTGGGTTAGAAATCTCTTGCTTGAGGCTCACTCGGGTACACTATTCTATCTTATTTCTCTTCCTATTGTTATTTTGAGGTTTTTATTTTAAAAATTTATTTCCAATGTTGTTATTGCTATCAAACTTCTTTTGCAGCTTATTTCCTTTCCTCACAGGGTTATTTTCCTTGTTGAAGCCCTTGGGCTCATAGCATCCTGCTTTTCCAATTAGGGTTGTAGCTTGACAAGTAATAATAATAATAATAATAATAATAATAATAATAATAATAATAATAATAATAATAATAAGAGCGTTTGTAGATGGTCCGGCCATGTCGAAAAGAATATAGGCTAGTCGAAAGTGTATGATACGAAAATATAGGAGAAAGGGGAAGGGGATACCTAGGAAATGATAACTGCTAAAAGAGGCTTAGGAGAGGAAGGTTCATAGTATTCTGAGGTGAGGGTAAATAGCGTATTGTATATAGGGACGGTGCTAGGAGGTATAATCCCAGATAATGTACCTTTTGTGAATGAGTGTGAATCGGCGAATACTGTGGAAGACTTCTGCACTCAAGTTTCTTCCACTATTCTCTAATAAAAATTTTGAATATGATAGTGATCGCTATGGTATTTTTATGGAGGTCACCGGGCAGGTAGAAGAGAAATAATACCAAATATTATAAAAATAAATGTTTGAATTTAATTTTTTTTAATATACTGGTGTTTGATGAAATATCTTATTTCTAAGATAACTAACAATACATTACATTATTTATAAATAACATAAGACACATAATAGATAGAGTACACTAGAATATTAACATAATCGCTAACTTCAATCAAAAAAAGAACTGGCTATTCAAATAAAATATCCAGGTATGGCATGAAAAAGAGTATAGCAACCCTTGTCGATAATTGTAACCATAAATAAAAAAATTCAAATAGAATCCTACAACACACTGCAAACAATGAGAAATGTCCAAAATATTTGAAATCACTTAATAATTTTGTAAATAAAATATAAATATAAGAATACTAGTTGCAGAAACATCTGAAATTCCTCTCCCAGCTTCCACAAAAATAAAATATTAACCCAAACACATGTTGAATTAAGTGAAAGAAAGCCACGTAAGAACACACACACACACACAGAGAGAGAGAGAGAGAGAGAGAGAGAGAGAAGAGAGAGAGAGAGAGAGAGAGAGAGAGAGAGAGAGAGAGAGAGAGTTACAGGCATTTGTTCTACTCTTCCGACTGCTTTGTTGGCATTAGGTACCTTGAAAGATAATATTAAAAATACTTGACAAATAAAACGAATAGACAAATAAACAAATAAAAAAAAAACACCTGAGTATATATGAATGCTAAACTACAGATCAGAATTTTTTTAAGTGAAAATTATATTTATGGTTTAAAAAGTAAGCTGAAAAGTCATGATAAAATCATTAATAACCAATAGTGTTAAAAATACAAATTGTAATATAATATATTTCTCTGCAAAACACAATAAAAAAAAATCAATCGGTGCACAGATAGAGAAAAGTTCCATAATGAACGCATGCGCAAGCACGAGTAAACTTAAGATCATAAATATAAGGTAATTGCTTATGCTGACTGATATTTTTCCATAAATTGAAAACGCAGACAGACAAATTCCAAACTCAATGTAAGCAAAACCCAGAGACTTTATCAGTGGGAGCGGCTTTCCGACATTATACAAACAACAACGAATATAATCGCATCTGTAATCGGAAAGCAAAAACACAAGCAAAATCACGAGTTTTAATGATAAATATTCACACAAGCATGATATCTAGATGGACACTCCTATTATTCAATGAAGAGTCTCTCTCTCTCTCTCTCTCTCTCTCTCTCTCTCTCTCTCTCTCTCTCTCTCTCTCTCTCTCTCTCTCTCTCTCGTAAAAACATAATGCAAGCATATAGAGCCCACCTTCTCTTCTTCAAGCAAACTTTTATGATGGTAATTTTTTTTTCTTTATGAAATCGAGGCCATTCTCTCTCTACTTCTATCTTACCTTAAATGATATATTAAGTCAAGTCACCTTTTCGCAAGGACATTTATTTTTTTAAACAACTGCTGACATGCCTTCTTTCTGTATGACGTCGTAACTTATGGCACTTGCATGCATTTAGAAATTACGCTTTCAGTCATACTTGAGCGTAAGTGCCAGTTATCTATATCATATGTGTGTATATATATATATATATATATATATATATATATATATATATATATATATATATATATACATATATATATACACTGCTGGTGTGTGTATGCGTAAAATTCATAAGTACACGTGTGTGTGTGTGTGCGTGCGCGCGCGCGCGTCTCACACACACACATATATATATAATTTATATATAAATACACACACACACACATATATATATATATATATATATTATATATATATATTTATATAATAGTTTTTCAGAGGGATACTTTTACTAGCTTATATCGCAACAATTGTAGCTTACTTTTGTAAAAAAAAAAAAAAAAAAAAAAAAAAAAAAAAAAAAAAAAGTTCTATCCTGGTTATAAAAATACAATTGAGAGAGAGAGAGAGAGAGAGAGAGAGAGAGAGAGAGAGAGAGAGAGAGAGAGAGGAGAGAGAGAGAGAGAGAGAGAGCCATTTCCTGTTTGGTGTTTGTTGGCGTTACCGAGAAGCTGCATAGAACTGGTACAAAAGGTATAAGGTCAATGTGTCAGTCGGCTTGTTCAACTACAGGGTAAATATCAACATCATCTTTTCCATGTCTAGTCTTCGACAGACTACGGGGAGTATATTAATATAAATTCTATTGCCATATAAATTAGCTAATTGACGACTCTCATCAAACCCCTACAGTCCATTGGACTGTGTTTACATCTAAAATAATATTTTGAGCATTGCGGAAGTAGTAATATCTTTAGGCTCGTAGTTTCCGCATAAATTTTCGTCATAATTTCTGCGGATACAGTTTTTAACACTTTAATTATTCATGATAATTACATTTTTAACGGACAGCAAGGGGAGCTTCACGGACAGGTGACACATCATAACAAAATTTTCCCTCCGCATATTTTATTATGTTTTCTGAAACATTTAACTTGACATGAATAACACTGCCACGAGCAATACCGCTTTGAAGAGTAAAAGTGTAAACTACGAAATTTTAGTTAGTTTTGTAATATGAAAAAACAATAAAAAGTTAAAACGCTAATTACCAAGAACATCCGAAATCTACAATTCCTTACATACTATTTTGCATAAGAACTTCAAGATTAGCAAATGAGACGTTTATGAAACAGTCCAGCTGTGCAACCTTTTGTATCATGGAGTTCTTGCTCTTGACTTCCGCAATAAATGTCAGAAAAGAGATTATCAACATTCCTTAACATCGGCGATAATATAACATAAAACCTATAAAAAATATTAGCTCCCATAAAAATAACATTCTTCTACGTTAAAGACGTATTATTCAAAGCCAAGCAACACTTTATACCAGTGATTTGTTTACATTTCACTAGAAAATGTTCACAACATTCTACGCTAATCCATGGCATGTGGGAAATAACATGATACGTATTGTTTATAACGAACAGATAAATAACTGCAAAATCATTTTCAATTGTGAAACCTCAGGAAGTGTGGCCTTTATAGGTTTGCGCGAAACCTTTCCGAAATTTAATTATAATCCTCTCCCTTTATATAGACCTGAAAGCAACCAGCATGTAGAGACATAGCAATGAGACATCGTCCAGTAGAGTTGCAAGTCACATGAATTAATCATACCAGCCTGGGGAAGATCCTAAGTCCGTTTTAAACCATTTTAGCCATCGGACACATTGAAATACAAATTACAATTATCAGTGATATACGCAACACGCAAGGTAATACGCAAAGGTCACCTGCATAAAGTACCTGTTAAAGCTGCAGAGTCCAGGGGGGACGCATGTAACAATGCGTTATGATTCTGACAAACACTATTGTTGCGGATGGAATTACAAGCCGCTTATTTCAGTCTGATCAAAGCTGAATTTCATGATCTGACTCGACGCCTAATTTATTCGTCTCCAGGCGTTGAATGGTCTCCAGTTTTCTGTTTTCAGATCATACTTCTCGAAAATGTTGACAGTGCTACTCCAGGCTATAAGTAATCCCGAGGGCAAAGAACTATGGGATATTCAACGTCTTAACTAAGATGACTTCGAATAATTTTAATAGGCAGTAATTCAAAGAACGGGATAGTCAATAATTTAAATTAAGCAAAGAAACATTCCACTGATTTCAAGTACACCTTGGCCCCAGAACATACTTAAGTGTCTTTAATTTATGTGATAAAGAACTACTAAAGATGACATAACATTTCTGCTGGAACGATGCAATTAAGAACAATACCGAAAACGAGAACAAATCCAATGCCAGCACCCAGAGTAAAAACAACAGCAGCGTCATCTTGATTATTATTAGTGCATCGAGGACTAAAAAAAAAAAAAAAAAAGATGCTGAAGGCGACGAAGTAGGGAACTACAGTCGGGAGGGGAGTTCCCTTTGGCTGCGCCTGTGAGCGTTTTTCTGTTCTGTTTATGGAAAGACAAAAGGTGAAGCTATGTTAGGCAATGGTCTGCGCAGCTGAATTTACGGACTCACATTAAGCTGTACCCTTGAAGATTCTCTTTTCAAACAGAAAAACGGAATTTATGAACAAAACCTGACTGCATTAAAGCTGTTGATACACAAGGATGAAAAATGCTGTTTATATATATATATATATATATATATATATATATATATATATATGTGTGTGTGTGTGTGTGTGTGTGTGTGTGTGTGTGTGTGTGTGTGTACATAGAAGCACATATGCCTACATAACACTATATATTACTAATCTTCATAAATAGATATTTTCATGTTTGGGAAAAATTGAATAAAGAATAAAGGAATTTATATCAAATATACACTATGAAATGAAACTTATGGCAACCTATTCAACAAGAAAAGTGGGGGTTATTATGTCTTCAAGCAACGGAAATTAAACACGCGAGATTAAGGTTTAGATAGATGACTTAATACATGAAATTCAAGGACCGGGGCCAGGATTCCATTCAGCAACAAGGTGCAACTGGAGAAAACACTATCATTTGCACTGATGACCCTACAACCTACGGCGATCTCCAGGATGTGGGATCATTGAATATAAGGTCACCGGACAGCTCGTGAGAGTCATGACACTTTATGCAGTACATTGTAATAATTATCATTATTATTATTATTATTATTATTATTATTATTATTATTATTATTATTATTACTTGCTAAGCTACAACCCTAGTTGGAAAAGCAAGATGCTATAAGCCAAGGGGCTGCAACAGGGAAACTAGCCCAGTAAGAAAAGGAAACAAGGAAATAAGAGAATTAATTAATTAATATAAAATATTCAAGAACAGTAACAACAATTGAAATATTTCATATATAAACTATGAAAACTTCAACGAAATAAGAGGAAGAGAAATATAATAGAATATTGTACCTAAGTGAGGCCCTTTGAGTCACTAGGTGTAGGAGGAGTTGATGATGATGATGATGATGATGATGATGATGAGTGTATCCTCAAGCAAGAGAACTCTAACCCAAGACAGAGGAAGACCAAGGTACAGAGGCTATGGTACTACCCAAGACTAGAGAAGAATGGTTGGATTTTGGAGTGCCCTCCTAGAAGAACTGCTTACCATATCTAAAGTGTCTCTTCTACCCTTAGCAAGAGGAAAGTAGCCACTGAACAATTAGTGCTGTAGTTAACCCCTTGGGTGAAGAAAAATTGTTTGGTAATCTCAGCGTTGTTAGGTGTATGAGGACAGAGGAGTATATGTAAAGAATATGCCAGACTATTCGGTGTATATGTAGGCAAAGGGAAAATGAACCGTAATCAGAGAGAAGAATCCCATATAGTTCTGTCTAACCAGTCAAAGGACCCAGCGGTAGTATTTCAACGGGTGGCTGGTGCCCTGGCCAACCTACTACCAATAAAATCATGAAATCATTCTACAGCCTCCTGATTATGACTGCACATATTATTCAATTAACTACATAACACATTGGCTGGCGTCTAGATTCTCCATTCTTTCCATAAGAGAAAAAAGTAATCCAAGCTACAAGATGATATCTCTTGCAGCTGGTATTGCCTATTCTCTGCTTGCGAGTGCATTACTAGAGAGGGGATTGAATGCAAACAGCATTCACACTTGTTGCTAGAGTCATAAAAGGTTTATAGATGAATCAGACACATTCCGTCTTCCAGAGGTACCAGAATGCCGTTCTGGAAGAATATAAATTTGTCTAACTGGTTGTCAACACTTACATGACGGAGAGAGAGAGAGAGAGAGAGAGAGAGAGAGAGAGAGAGGAGAGAGAGAGAGAGAGAGAGAGAGATTATACGCTAATCATGGCATTGCCTTTAGAAGGCAAATGCAAAAGTGAGGATAAAAGAGGCCTGATGTGGATTTTCTTTACAGATAAGTAGGGTAGCAGTTTCTTCCGTGTCAAATACATGTAAAAGTTTCATAATTTCTATAATGATGTGATGAAATAGGAAATATGAACCACTCAAACTGTAAATTGAATAACATTGAAGGCTCGAAATAGAGCATGAAAATACGAAATGAAAAGTAATGAGTTTAAGGACCAGTTTGTTTAAATCAGACGTGTTTGGTGTACATATAAACTGCAACTTGAAAAAGCTCCTAACAGAAGTGCTGAAACGGAGAGGAAAAGACTGGAGTTAGAAAAGATCTCCAAATAGGTAGTGTTTATCCATGTGTTATATATATATATATATATATATATATATATATATATATATATATATATATATATACACACATACATACATACATACATATATAATCAAATCTCGGGTAGGGGAGAGAGAGTGCAGTCATACTCTGGTGATAAGGTGTGCGTGTGTGCGCCTAGCCATCTAAACTTTTACCAGTAATTTTTGACGGGTCATGCACACTAGTCACACACACACACACAAATGTATATATATATATATATATATATATATATATATATATATATACATATATATATATATATATATATATATATATATATATATGTGTGTGTGTGTGTGTGTATGTGTGCGCGCGTGTGTGTGTAAGAAAAATGTTTCGGAATGATATAGTATTAAGGCAACCGATTTAAATAAGAACTACTGGACTATATAAGAAATTTTCAAGGAAGGATTTCCAGGAAAGGCACAATTCACGAGACAGAGCGAACAAGGAGGCGGCATTATGCTTTGAATGAGATTAGCGATCGCGTTGCTCTTCTCCCAGCCTCCAAATGCGGAAGTGTTCGCTGCAATGTTCATGATTTCACGCAGTGTGCGAAACAAGCAAATGAGACACAGGACAATTTACCATTCCTCTTTCCACTATTCCAGTATTTCAACAAACTTTGATAAATGTAACAGAGGGATTATTTCATCAAGGGAGTTTGTTGTTAAAGGACAGCACCAGATTTAAGAGTCATTTTTGGCCACAACTACTCGGCGCAATAACCAAATAATGAGTGACTGAACACGATATATATATATATATATATATATATATATATATATATATATATATTGAAGTTTAGATTCTCTCTCCCAGTTTTTACATGAAGTCATAAATGATAGAATTATCCAGATATTTCCAAGGATTCCACATTATTCTATTCTAACCCTGAGATTGTCAGATTTGACACTGTAGCTGACCTCAACATTTTGTGGCGTCACAGAAGGCAAAAGTTCGCCTTGCTTAAGCAGGGATATTCCCCGATCTAGAGGTATTTACTCTCTCTCTCTCTCTCTCTCTCTCTCTCTCTCTCTCTCTCTCTCTCTCTCTCTCTCTCTCTCTCTCTCTCCCCCGAGACCTTGCAATTCTTGTTAATTTTCCCATATTTTCTAGGTTCTGTTACCTTCCATAAATTTTATTATTCTAGACATATAGCATTTAAAACATATATATTCAAAAAAATTCGCTACCAAAAGACAAATGTTACTTAACCTTCCAAATATGGATCCTATATTCAAAACCCTTTCATATCATATCTGCTTTTCTTATCGCCTCCACTTCCATACCATCAGGTTCAAATTTTTCTTTCCATAAAGAAAAAAAATAAATAATGAAAACAGAAGTGGAAATTCGAAGCTATCGCGGTCTTCATCCAGATCGTAATCAAGATTATGATTCCGGGAGATAAACTACCGGGTACACACCTAATAATATCTCTTTCCCAAGAGGACCTCTACTTTTTGTCTGTCTATCTGTGCGATGTGTGACCCGTATCAAGGCTTTGAGGGCGTTCTATTTCCCAGTGGCAATGACCTTTGACCTTGGAGATCCTTTAGGACATGCCTTACATACAAAAAACTAAAGGATCTTATCTTTACCGTTAGTAGTCCTTCAGATTTAACACAAGCATTTCGTGAACATACAAATATGCATGCATATATACATATACATACATACATACATACACACACACACACACACACACACACACACATATATATATATATATATATATATATATATATATATATATATATATATATATATATATATATATATCAGCAATTTACGTCATGAAAGCTAGAATTACTTTTCCAATGCATAGAAAAAAAAAGATCTAAAACATCACGTATTTTATTTATAGTTTCAGGAGGGAGTAACTGAACCACTTTCCATAAAGTATATAAGTATATAGTAATTTCATTTTTACATCAAAACTTATGAAATTATAAACATGAATGGTGCCATTAACTTATAAGCTTAGCGCGTGCAGTCATATCAAATCTATCTGAAACACAATAATATCAAGTAAGTCTCAAAATATACTGTATATGAGGGCATTATTCTGAAGCTGCGTTTGCCACAGATGTAAAGATAACCATAAACATTTAAAATCGTACAATTCCGAAGCTATGAAAAAAAGTAATACAAATAAAAGATTAAAAATAAAAAAAAACTCTTAAAAGATACTTCTCTTCTTAAATACTGTTTGGTTTCAATGCCATTTGCAGTTCAGGTAAGAATATGGCTTTGGGGCTTGAAGTGACGCCAGAAAGACTGGCGCGTTTCCAGTACTTTCCAAGTGGTACAGTTTTTGCAATAGGTTAATATCTACCATTTCAGTAAAGTCGTGAGAAACGGCCCCGCGCAAAACTCATGGTACCCAATTGTGCTTTGTAAATGTCCTTTTGCACGAGTCAAGCTGTTGACACTCGATGCGAGAACAGATACAGGGTAGAACGCCCTGGATGGAGACGATGTCATGGAGAAAATTTCTCAAAAAAAATTATGTGGAATGAGATGAGGACCACAAGGAATAAAGACGATGGGAGAAAAAAACAGAAAATTAATAATGTGGGAGAAACGAGAATAGATTTGAAAGGTATGAGAATGAAATTAATCAAGTTTAAAGAATAAGGCCCGGTGGAAGATGGAGTAGGTAGGGAGTGGGGGAGGTGATCCATGTTTTCCTTGTGACTACTAACCTTACCGTGGACCTCTCATGTGACGTAATATATGATCATCTACAAGCAACTTCCTGTAACATTTAACGGCCTTCGAGTGGTTCATACACTGACAATCCTCAAAATTGAACTGACAGAATGAAACAAAAATAAAATCTTCGTTCATCATCTTCAAAGCTTTAAAGCAAGAACTTGAGCATTTTTTGTTACCCAAATGGAGTATGATACATAAAAACTAGTAATAAAAAAAAATATGTGGAGACAGATTGGTCGTTGTTTTCTCTAGGTAATACCAAACTTCCTGGAAACAAAACCACTAAGGAAATGGCATGAGAAAGTTGCATGGCTTGTCTGACCAAGGAACAGAGAACAGCAGACTTGCACTTTCATGTCATCTAAATACTTAAAGAATCAAGAAGAAAAAATTAAATCAGCAAAGATACTGCATACTAATATCTAGTTTATCTCAACATTTTCTGATGTGAACAATGTAATCAAAATTTTCTTGACTCACATAAACTTCTGAGTAACAAACTTCGTCATATTTGTATTTTCGTCTTTGGTAGAATTTTTTATGGATTAAATTTTACTTCTGAAGGAAGCAAAAACCATCCTCTATCTTTTTTAAGACAACATTGCCTGCTTATAGAAATAAAAATAATAATAATAATAATAATAATAATAATAATAATAATAATAATAAAGTTAATGATGCTCGTGATAATACTGCCAATAGCATAAAAATAAAAGCAGTAAGATTATCTTGCAAATAATTCCTGACAAAATGGTTAGAAAAATACTGCGTACCAAAAAATACATAGATGGCCAACGAACGAGTCCAAGTGACTGATTTTGCAAGGAAGTGATTGTATGGACCAGTCCTGCCTAATTTTACATACGAGTGGACCTGGCACATGAAAAGGCAAACAGAACTAGGGCTGCTCCTACACACATCTACGTATGTCGTTGGCATTTCATTGCGTATAATCATTATCCAGATCGTGCTTTTTACAAGCACAGACTACATTTCATATGTGAATAACCAAGGACAAAGAGAAGAGATAATCCCATTTGAAAGGTCAAAGGATATGTGCTCGCGAAGTAGATGTTTCAAATTCAATACTAGAACAATAATTTATTAAGTCTGTTCTTTATACTTCATAGAATACAATAGTTTTCAGTGGAATGTATCGGATTAATTAATTTAAAAATTGCAAATACAAATAATGCGTATTCATAAGACACTTAAAAATACTGTTGTCCTGATCATTAGATTTCTTCAAGAACTAAATTAATTGAAGGGAAATTTACGCACTATTGCCCTCCAACGGGACAATTCTTTAATGTTTTTCTTTACATATTCAACTCTCAGATTCCTAGTGACGTCATAAAGCCTCTAAATGCGTAACAATGAGTTTGCGTTGGCAGTTCCAAACTATTTGCCAGATATTTCTGGTGCTACCCAGACACAAGGACTTTACAAGATGGGGGAATGGGTAGTGGCTCAGGGGATAGGTGAGATGGGGGACAGGGAATCATACAGACTCTGATCTAATGATACAACGCATTTTCAATCGGACTTCAACTACTTTGGTACTTCCTCTGCATAGACAGGAAACATGGCAGGGAGAGATGCATTTCCTCCTGCCTTTTCATCTCCCTCTTCCGCCCGCATTCCCTACCGAGATCTCTCTTCCTTAGACCTCTGTATGTCGAGCAGATTTGGCCCTTTCACTTCAACTGCAAAAACTTATATTAATCCTCATCCTCCGACCGAAAGAATATAATTTTCTACGAGAGAGAGAGAGAGAGAGAGAGAGAGAGAGAGAGAGAGAGAGAGAGAGAGAGAGAGAGAGAGAGAGAGAGAGAGAGAGAGAGAGAGAGAGATATTACCTATCTTTTTTATGATTTAGATGTTGTCTTACATCTTTTAGGGCAATACGTCCTTGTTTCAATCATAGTGATAACACTTTTGCCAATCACGGTTCACTAAAACAACAACAACCACAAAAACAACAACATCAGCAACTTAAATCATGTTGCACAGGGAGGCACGTGGTGGAAAGGGGATGAACAAGTAACATCGATAATTATCATTGAAGGGGATAGACGCAAAGGAAGTATGTCTCTAGTCTCTCACTCTATTTTTCTCTCTCATGGTACATTGCTTTTAAACATTAGCCACTGCACCTTTAAAAGCCCTATTCTCAGAGAGAGAGAGAGAGAGAGAGAGAGAGAGAGAGAGAGAGAGAGAGACAGAGAGAGAGAGAGAGAGAGTATATACCAAAATGTAGAAATAATCAAGATAATTATGTATGACAATATATCAAAACTCTCGTTTGTATAAGCATAGACACATTCCATTTGCAATGTTTTATATATATATATATATATATATATATATATATATATATATATATATATATATATATATATATATGATAAATTTTTTTGCACATTTTACGTGTTTTTCATATTCAAATAAGCCATATATATTTTTGATACATTAATGTCTGGATTCTCTTAACGACCTCGGGATCAGAGCCCCAGGCGGAAATCACACAAAGACAAGAGCTTGGCTCCGGCCGGGAATCGAACCCTGGTCGGCAAGCTTGTATAGACAGTGACAAGCTTGCCGACCAGGGTTCGATTCCCGGCCGGAGCCAAACTCTTGTCTTTGTGTGATTTCGCCTGGGGCTCTGATCCCGAGGTCGTTAAGAGAATCCAGACATTAATGTATCAAAAATATATATGGCTTATTTGAATATATATATATATATATATATATATATTATATACATATACATATACATATATATATACATATATTTATATATATATACACATATGTATATATATATATATATATATATATATACACATATGTATATATATATAACATTCCATTTGCAATCTTATGTGTATATATGTGTATAATATATATATAGATATATATATATATATATATATATATATATATATGGTATACATTGTAAATACATATAAAAGTGAGTCCAAATTCATTCCTTTACAAATAAAGAGTATTCTAATATAATTTATATATATATAAAAGCATGGAAAATATATACAGAAAGCAAGTTGTATCATGTACATGTACTGTACTTGTGTAAGCTCATTATAAACTGACCATAACTATTTTTGATTAGTTCATTATTCCTTAAGCAGTCGGCCATTTAACAACATTTTCTTAAACTTATACAAATCCAGAACTTTTCGTAGACGAGGTAAGTCGCCAGGACAAGACGCAGTCTCTCTTATCTGGCCAAAAAGGGAAGATTATTACATAGCGAACAGATCCGGCTTTCAACACTCTCTCTCTCTCTCTCTCTCTCTCTCTCTCTCTCTCCTCTCTCTCTCTCTCTCTCTCTCTCTTTTAAATATCCTCACTTCATGGTCAACGCGACTTACAGTTACATTAACATTAGGGCTAAAGGGGTGTGGGGGAGGGGGGGGGGGGGCAAGAGGGAGAGGTAGTGGGAATGGACTCCGAGTGGTTAGCAAGACAGTAGTTACGGGAAGTAACGTGGGCTCAGTTTGCATTCCCAATTTCCACTGACTCCCAATTTTCCACGTCAGTGGAAAATTACGGTATAGGGAGTATTTCTTACCGTAGTGTAATTCAAGTTGGTAAGAATGATGATAATTAATAATAATAATACTTTTGAAGAGTCCATATAGCAAGGAAGAATACTCAGATATCGGTAATTCTCTTTATTTCTTTAATAAAGAATAAGACTTAACTTATTTATTCGGAACAGGGAAATACATCGAAAATTGGAGAATATAAAATAAAATTAGAAAATAAACGTGGATGTTGAAGATTGGGATAAGGTACACCCGTATTAAAAACACCGGAAAATCTCGCACCTCTAAACAAAAGGAATCAAAGTCTCGGTTTGGAATGATATTTTCATACGAAGTTATATTCTAACTTAAACTTCAGATATTGAGTTTTAAATATCAAACTTTATGCATCACATATGTTTCTTTCATTTTGCTACTGTCTTGAATAGAACAATTACAATATACTTTACTTTCGGGTCTGACTTCCTGTTCCTATGACACAGGGAAACCCTACACACTACAGGACCTAAAAGATCTATTTGTCGTATACATTCTTAGGTATTTAGGGTATTACAGCGCAATCCGCGTTAATTGACGAATCAACTTTATTCAAGCACTTAGAAAACAAGATAATCTTCTGTTTCTTCTTAGAAGCTTTACTGTCTTCAATCTTTCGGATGTCTAGTGTGAGTTTGTTACATAGACTTTGAGCTGCATATTTGAAAGCTCTAGAACTTACAGTACACATACATCTTGGGTTCAATAACTTGAAACTATCTGCAACTATTCTCGTGTCGATAAGATTCGTTGGCTGCACGATGTGTAGCACTTATCTTGGATATTTTGGGAAGTCCGGTCCTGATAACTTGATAAGTTATTGCACATACCTTAAGCTCTATTCTAGCTTTAACAGGCAGCCAATGTAATTCAATTAGTATAGGAATAATTCTTTATCGGGGTGGGACAACTCTCATCAGTCTTGCTTCTCTGTTTATTATGATTTGTAATTTAAGTTGCACTTTGGGTAGATTGTAGTAAAGGGAGTTACAGTAGTCAATCTTGGTAATAACACATTTAATCACAACTTTCTTTACAGATTATTCATAGATACTTCTTTAGGTAAGTAATGCTTCTAAGGTGATATTCAGCGTTTTTCACTTTCTTATTTATTTGAGCACTGAGACAAATTACAGTAAAGTGATACACCTGAGGTCACGAACTCGACTAGATATCAAGACCGGCTTGTTATTAATGTCATTTGGATGTCACCCAAGTTTCCCTAATTTTTTTTCTTTCTGCCACCATAAACTCAGTTTTTATTTCGTTTAATTTCAGTTGTTTGACTGTCATCCATACCTTAACACTGGTTTAAAGTGTCATCTATGGAAAAGTGAAATTCAACAATTATCCGCAAATAGTTTAAACTTTACTTCATGTCGCTGTAGTACTTTTAATGGACCTATGACATAGATACAAAATAAGATTGGACCCTAGAACACTTCCCTGGTGTACCCCTCTATTTAATGGTTTATATGATGCATGTGAGTTTTTCAATTCGTACACAGCAGTTTCTATCAACCAAGTAATCTTTTAGATACTCAAAAGCTTGATCTTCAGAACCGATGGACCGTAAATCATTAAGCAGTACTAAGATGAAGTAATATTGATAGTAATATCCATGATTTCCAGCAGCTCATTTTTACAATAAAGCATATAGCTGTTTCCGTAGAATATAATCGTCTGTATGCTGACTGGTTGTCTGGTAATCCTTCAATTCTCTATTATAAGTGACTAACTAGTTCTTCAAAAATTACATACAGTATTCTAGCACTTTTTGAAATAAGGGATGGATTCGAAAAAGGTCTATATGAACGTAAATACGCTATAATAAAATAATCGATACAATTGTATTTTTGTACTGAGGGTTATTTCAAATTGACTATTGAAGTAGGAAGAAGAGGTCATTTCAAAGTCAAAGCTTTGCACAGAGCGACAACGGAAAAAATAAGAGTCGGTTCTGAAGTCAGTTATAACTGGAATTGCGTGAAAGATGACGCAATACACATCAAATAAGAAAAGAGAACCACTGGCAATGAAAAAAAGTGAGAAAAGCACAAGACCGACTCATTAAGATTCCCTGACAGATGAGAAATGGTAAGGGTAGTTCTATGTGATTGTACTGATGAACTGTATAGTAACATGTAAAGTGGATAGAAAGTGCGACATCATCTCATTGCAATGAAATTATAAGATTTAGTGCACCATGATTTTATCCAAGCACAGGCGAGATTGCATTGGTCGTTCTTTAAATCCAAGGAAAACACCTGTCAAACTGCACTACAGGGTACCAACATTTTCAAAATCTTCCGAGGTCTGGTGTGGTGGGAAGGACAAGGCGAGCATCCCAAGGTTGATGCATAGCGACTCCCGAGTTAATCTCTTCCATACTACAGTATTTCTACCTCCCTCAGGTGACAACTGCTTCAAATTAAGGACCATTCAATTCCGGCAGACCTTCTTGATTCGATAACTAAAACTAGACGTCGCGACGGATTTTTCTCCCTTCGACATATTACTGTATTGCTGCCCTTCGAAAAACCTTTCTGAAGGTCAAAGATGGATTTTCGTCAAAAAAAAAAAAAAAGCCGGAGTATAAAGAACGTTCAGCTTTTTTTTTTTAGCCTGGTCACTTGTGTTACTTGATCAGACAAAAAAAAAAAAAAAAAAAAAAAAAAAAAAAAAAAAAAAGATATAAAAACAAAGCAAAATCAGCTTAATTTTGTTCCTATTACCGCTAATAACACCGGCCATGAATCGTGATGAAAATTGTGCTGTGTGTTGTATGTTTGTGAATGGTGTGTATGCGAGTGTGTGAACTCGCGTATTTTTACATGCATCTAATTACACAAAACTGGTCTACACAATAAACCAATAAAATATTCCTTGAAAATTCATCTGAAATTGCCATAAAATAAGTGGAAAGGTCAGGTTTTAAAATAACTCAATTCTGGTTAAAACTCATTTCAATTTTCAATGAAGATAATGAAGCATGACGCGAGGAAAAAGTTTAAGGATTTTTCTTTTCTCAAGATGTTTTCCGTTTTGCTTCTGACCTTCACCTTCGAGGTTGGGGAAGTTTGCCGACGCCACCTTACAGTCCCGTAAGTCCCCACCCATTCACCTTCCTCCATCCCTTACCCCCAAATTTCCCCACAATCCCCCACAACATATTCCTCTGCAGAAGAGTGTCCCGTCAGTCTTCCTCCCCTTACCTCTTGGATATTACTTATTAGCTATTGCACCTAGGAGTGGCTTTCCCTTCCATCTGCCTTCTGTACATGTTTTCTCATCTTCGTGCTTTTCCTCTACTCTTATGAATTTCCTTTTTCCTCGCTCTCAAACCCCTCTATATCCGAGAGATATTTTCCCTCACACAGAAATAATCCCTCCCTCACCTTTATAACCTTCCTCCTTCTCCAGCTGTTAACCCTGCTCATCTTCCACCCCCTTTCCAGGACCGTCCTGCATCGCAAGCTTTTATTCCGACATTCCGTGAGTCTGAAGTTCAAGTTTTCGGTCGTAGCCCGATAGTTTTCATTAGTATCCACATCCTTTCAAGTTAGGGGATTGAGGGCCTATAGTCTTGCAAGTCCCCAGAAACCACTGCCTGGTCCTTCCTGGTTCTAACATGGGTGCCATTCATAAGTATATTTGATAGAGTCTTTAGGAAATTGTAAGATAAACATAATGACTTATCCCTCTTCCTACGACAAAACAATTTCCACTTTTCCTTATCTGTCAGTGTCACCTGGCCACATAAGTGCGGAAATAATAGGAAAAACAGTAAAGAAAAATCAAGAGATTTCATGGTTTCCGCAGATCAGGAAACAGTAATGGAAGACGGGCTTACCAAAACAGACGAGGAAATGGCAGATCAATTGAGGACGCTTTGTAAAGCAATGAGGAAATAATAAAAGGAACAATAGAGAATGACATTAAAGAAATAATGATAAATTAAGAATTTTTTTTCAGAGATATCTGATAATTTCTAAGAACTGAATAGGAAATACGAAAAAGATTGAGTGATTGGTGTAAGAAAAGAAAATGACTTTAACAATAGAGTGAGGTGAAAAGTAGGTAGTAGATTGGCCAGAGCACCAGCAGTCCGTTGAGATACTACCGCTAGAGAGTTATGGGGGTCATTTGACTGGCCAGACAGTACTACATTGGATCCTTCCCTTTTGGCTACGGTTCACTTTCCCTTTGCATACACATACATCAAATAGCCTGGCCTATTCTTTACAGGTTCTCCTCTGTCCTCGTACACCTGACAACACTGATATTTCCAAAGAATTTTTCTTCAGCCCAAGGGGTTAACTACAGCACTGTAATTGTTCAGTAGCTACTTTCCTCCTGGTAAGGGTAGAAGAGACTCTTTAGCTATGGTAAGCAGTTCTTCTAGGAGGACACTCCAAAATCAAACCATTGTTCTCTAGTTTTGGGTAGTGCCATAGCCTCTGTACCATGGCCTTCCAATGTCTTGGGTTAGGGTTCTCTTGCTTGAGGGTACGCTCGGGCACACTATTCTATCTAATTTCTATTCCTCTTGTTTTGTTAGTTTTTATACTTTATATAGGTAATATTTATTTCAATGTTGTTACTGTCCTTAAAAATATTTTATTTTTTCCTTGTTTCTTGTTTCCTTTCTTCACTGGGCTATTTTCCTTGTTGGGGCCCCTGGGCTTAGAGCATCCTGCTTTTCCAACTAGGGTTTCAGTTTAATAATAATAATAATAATAATAATAATAATAATAATAATAATAATAATAAATAATAATATCATACTTTACATAGGGAGAGAAAATAAAGAGTGAGAATCTAATTATGCATCCACAAACATTTGCTCCTTAGAAATTTATGATTTCAAAGTTTTTTATAACATTCCATTCTGTGTGAGAAAATTTGGTTAATTAGAAATAAAGGGGGTTTGCTTAAAAAGTTTGTTTTAATAATAATAATAATAATAATAATAATAATAATAATAATTAATAATAGTAAATATAAATTGGAAAATGAAGATACGAAAATAAAAAAATAAATCACAGCCAGAATAGACAAGAAAATAAAACGGTAAGTCTACAATTGATAGTCTTGCTTAAATACACAAGTAGTCTGTCAAATGACGTAAACCCTTAAGCAAAATATGCACGAGTTACTCTTTAACAAAAACAAGTAAAAAATGATGAATGAATTACAAAGAGGAAGTATGAGTTGTGGTGAAATTTATCTAGGCTGTTTAGTGACCTTTATCGAATGTTGATGGTAAATATTCACGGTAACAAAAAAGTTCAAGATGTAATAATGTAAAGTAGGATAGCGGGAATATTGCATTTGTATATGTGTGTGAACAAAAAAAAAAGAGAGAGAGAGAGAGAGAGAGAGAGAGAGAGAGAGAGAGAAGAGAGAGAGAGAGAGAGAGAGAGAGAGAGAGAGAGAGAGAGAGGTCTTCTAGAAATTCGTAATTTAATTGTTCTTAATAAGAATTATTAAATCCTTTGGTTAATAATAAGTAAAATGTTTTATGTACACAGATCTTTGAAATAAAGTACATATAGAAAATAAACTAAATCGTATGTCTACAGTACAAACCAATTTTCGAAAACAAATTATTTATTAAACTTGAGTAAATACACAAAATACTCAATGTTCTGGTGACTGGATTTACGCAGAAACCCTTACAAGAGTTGATAAAACAAAACAAAACAAAAGATACAAAGAGATTCTTAGTGATCCAAGTGTTCGCAGTGTCATTCTTTTCCTTATCGCGTGCACGTCTCGAATAATCCTCACACACACACACACACACACACACACACACACACACACACACCAAGGCATTCTTATTCCCCCATCCCTCTTATTTAAATGGTATTTGGTCTTTGTTTCATCATCGCCATCATAATCATCCCCATCATTACATGCTTTCCTTTTTTCACGTCAGTGATCGTTATCGCTTTCACGATTCTCCTTTCTTATTCTTCTTCGTCTACGTCACACATAAATGCATTCAGGCAAATGAGGCTCTTGAAGGATGACACCTTAGTTTTGCTTCCAACTAAAATTACAAATAACAACTGATCTATAGGTCGCTCTCTTTCTCTTATTATGTATGTATGTATGTATGTATATATATATATATATATATATATATATATATATATATATGTGTGTGTGTGTGTGTATGTATGTATGTGTGTGTGAAAGCGAGTGGATATCGTATCACCGTGAGTATGCAAATGTAAATTGTATAAATGTACACCTAAATTTGGACCAGGGACGGTCAGCCAATGGATGTTGGGGAACATCACTGAAATCTCGAACTCCCGATCTCACAACTGTAAGTCAGGGGACGTTTCCAGTAGGCTACCGCAATCAATGCAAATCTGTCAACGCTTTACTGACTACCTGTCACGAAGTCAGAAGTCTGAACCTCCCATTCCCCTTACTTCGGTGATGTCTAGAAAAGTCATGCTTGATTTCCATCATTACACGATGTTAAATGAACTGCAATCCATTTCAAAAGATCTTCCTTGCCAGATCATCCCTTTCAAAACAGTGTGTTTTACACTATTCTTCTTGAACCATGAAATGACGCTCTATTCTTTCCTACCCTGCGGTTCAGGAAAAACTCTTTTCCGTCTTCTCTTAGAGCGAGATCGATTGGTGAGCCTCAATGCGAACTCTTTGTCCAAATACACGGAATCACAGGAAAGATGAAAGCACATCTGAGAGCATGAGGCCAAACAATAAAAATAAAACAATTGTAAAGAATCTCAAGCAGAACCCAAAAGAAAAATTCGAGTCTAACTCGAAATATACTCGGCTGATTACTCCAACCCTACTTGGCAACGAAAACGTTAATACAAATAAGTAAATAAAAAATGCTACACCATACTGAATCCCATTAATTCCCGCACAACACACAAGCAAAAGCTTAGAGCGAAGGCCACGAAAGCCGGATGAGGCAAGGGGGATGATGCATGAGCATGCACGCCATATAATATCTCTGAGGCTCTGTATCTTAATAGGTGATCTCGTCTCGAGCTGCGATAATAATGATAAGAGGGCAGGCGAGCTAGTTCACCTTGTTGTCCGATACAGCATCGCCGTCGCTAGGGACGGCGGCAGCTGCTCTTCAATCCAGTCAGTGTCTTCCGCGTTAAAGACAATCATTCTCAAGCATTGTACTCCATGACTCTTCTCTCTCTCTCTCTCTCTCTCTCTCTCTCTCTCTCTCTCTCTCTCTCTCTCTCTCTCTCTCTCTCTCTCTCTCTCCTCATACACACACACACACACACATATATATATATATATATATATATATATATATATATATATACATACACTATATATATATATATATATATATACATATATATATATATTGGAGAGAGAGAAGAGAGAGAGAGAGAGACGAGAGAGAGAGAGAGAGAGAGAGAGAGAGGAGAGAGAGAGAGAGAGAGAGATATACATGACTTCAAAGCATACATATACAAAAAGGTGGTTTTAATAAATAACAAATAAGCAAATATTCCACTCAGTATTTACAGGAATTCACTGGGCTTTCAAAGCCCATCTGGTCCCATCCTGTCCTAATAAATTTAATATTGTCACTTTTCAAATGCTATCAATTTCTAACAAATTAAATTAATGTAATTACTTGAGGAGAGGCAACAATGACATAAACAAAACTAGGTTATACACCTGGGTAAGACGAAGACTAATAAACTAAGGATACGCTTTAGGGAATAATGTAACAAAGAAAAAAGAATATAAAAAGTAAAAGTCCTGCAGGAATGAGCAACGTTCCTTATAAGGACACCTTCGGTGCAGAGTCACAAAGACTACATCCTGCAGAGACTGAGTCATTTATATCGATATGAGTCACTCAAGCGAACGATTATCAGCGAGTTACTTCGGCATATGCATGGGTCCAATTCGGTACTTTGCTTATCCCGCCTGGCATTACCGGAGTTATAGTAAATGCTCTATTAAACAGTTGTTATTTCCATTTCACAGAAATGTTATTCATACATCTGAAATAAATATCTAAGCAGGTTTGAAAATGAAAATAGCAATATAAGACACATAGGTCAACTGCTATTACTACTACTACCATTCCTTCGACTATTTATCATTATAATCGTCCCTAATATTAACAAATCTAAGTGTTTATCATCATCGTATTATCAAAATACTACATAATACGTAACGGGTAAACGTACAAACCCGACTGAATCCCTTTTCGACGTTGCCTTGCCAATTCCTTCCAGAAATGACCAGAATAGTTGGCAAGGTCTCATATTACGTCATCCATACTCGGACCTCTGATCAGAGGGATTTTCCCTGAAACGGCTGATCGCATTTTACAATGGAAGTACATCATATCATTTTTACACTTAAGAGGCTCATGACATGTATTTATTAGCAAGCGACACATTTTGGATGGTGATTGTAAGGAAAATTAAATAACCATGAATAATAATATAGATAATAATAATAATAATAATAATAATAATAATAATAATAATATAACGGGATTGGCTAGAAATGAAGATGAAAGTGATTCCTGAAATAATACAAAACATATCCGGAAAGAGTGTTGTCAGGAAATTCCATAACTGGTACAATACTCATAAAATATACACTTGCCTAATACACCAAAATCAATATTCTTATATCCAATAATAATAATGACAATATTTCTAACAATGATACAAATAATACACACTTAGTCAATTCCACTTAAATTCCCAACAAAATGTAAGTAGAAAAGAAAGCGAATCTCAGTATAGCAACCGGAAATGTTAGCTCAGAAACAGACTAACCGACAACACCTCAAGGCGGCGCCCTTCACAGCGCTACGAAAGGTTGAAGAGTCATTGACAAACCCACAGTATCACAAATCAAAAGCCATGCCGAGACATTGTAAGAAAACAACTATAATCAACCAAATAAGAACTTTAATACGCTCCTTTAAACGCATATATATATATATATAATATATATATATATATATATATATATATATATATATATATATATATATGACAGTGGTGAAGTAAAGTAAGGGAGCAAGAGAGTGCGTGCTAGATAAAGGTGAATGACAGCGTTGCGTACAGGGATTTGACGTGCTGTTGATAATAGAAAAAAGGAATAAATAGTGCTTTGGAATGACTTTCTGTGCAGGACAATTCATTCACGATACAAAAGCTAAGTATGGATGTGACAGAGATCATTATTTTGTCTTTACACTGGGGCTTTCCTTTGAGCTTGTCGAAGTTAATGAATTGATGCTGTGTGTGGGTCTGTGTGTGTGTGTGTGTTTGTGTGTGTATATATATATATATATATATATATATATATATATATATATATATATATATATGTATATATATGTATATATATGTGTGTATGCATATATATATATATTTATATATACATATATATACATATATATATATGTATGTATATATATATATATGTATATAATGTGTGTGTGTTGTAAAATAACAAGGAAAACGAATGTAGGCAATTGTGCCGTGCTATAACGAAAGGAGTTAAGAAGAGATGATCCGCTTTAGTGAAATTAATGCAGCAACACCGATTGCCGTTTCCAATCACTCAACACATTAGACCAAAGGCTAAAAAAGAACGTTACAATAAAAGGGTTAAAAACAGCTCTTTTTTATTCAACCAGGCAGGGAAAGAATCTATGCTACACATAAAATCAAGTACGACTGTTCAGGCCACCAATGTAACAGGGAAAAATAGCGCAATCGTATGTACGGTTTCACTGGAACAATAAATTACCTGAAATTCTGAAATAAAAACAATTGTAGGTCTTCACAAATATATGTTTCTGTATTTAAGAAGTGTGTCTAAGACACGGAGGCTCTACAAACAGGAAATCCGTTTCAGTTAGAAGAGGAATGAAAAATGGATCAACATCTCAAACCAATAACAAAAAGGAGACACATTAGTTGCGAGGAGGAAGATAACAATTTATAATGACAATGAAAAGAGAAACCGCAAGTTTAAACGCACATAAGTAAAAATCAGCTCCTAAAAATGGCCAAAATTGAAGAAAACGCCTATACTAATTACTCAGTATAAATTACACACTGCCTTTGTATTTAGCCTCTATGACTATCCAACCATGATGGCTAATCCCAAGCCACATACAAAGCCGTCATCCCCCAAATTCCCCCCTCCCTTCCCCATAGCCGGATCTAGCAGAAGGGGGGACGGAGGAAGGGAGGAACTCCTCCTTCCACCCACCCAGGTGACCCCAAGCAAGGACGCTGATAATACGTTCCCATAGATTTGATTTAAATTTCTCGGCCAAGTCCATTTCCTCCTTCCTATTTATTGTAAGATCCAGTGTTGTTGTTCTCTCTTTCTCTCTCTCTCTCTTTTCTCTCTCTCTCTCTCTCTCTCTCTCTCTCTCTCTCTCTCTCTCTCTCTCTCTCTCTCTCTCTCTCTCTCTCTCTAAATTTCAAAGTTTTCCCTACTAATATCGAAAGGTGAATAGTTTCTTCTTAACTATATACAATTACTGGAGTGAACTCTAAAGCCAGTTAATTTGAAATAAATTCTCCAATGACGCAAAGAACTGCCATCTCGATGCAACCCACAATGACTGTTGGAATCTACATTGTGGCAACGAAGCGACTCCATTGCTCTTTCCAGCATCATCACATCCCTTGACTTTAAATGAGATATACTGTAATGTTTTGCTTATTACTGTGATACTTAATTGCGCATACCACTGAAATGCTTCCTTCAGCGCCTGTCTACCAAAAAGTCTGCATGTTCGCGTGATATAAACAATGTAAGTAAAATAATTACATCATAGGGAATAGCGGTGAATATTATATTTCGCTATGAGCAAAAAAAATTGCACTACGTCAACTCCTCAGCTGCCTTGGATTCACTGACTAAAAAAATTGTTTTCTTTTTTCTTTTTCCTTCAGAATTAGTTCCCTGAAAATCCTTTGTAACTGATAAGTTATCCTTAAAATAATAATAATAATAATAATAATAATAATAATAATAATAATATTATTATTATTATTTACAGATGCTTGTCTTTCCCATTCCTCTACATTTATATTTTCATGAACATAAACTTGAGCCACAATCCTCCACGTTTCTGAAGAAATTTAATGTAAAATCATTTAGTAAAATTAAAAAAATAAAAATACTGACCAAAGATAAATGTCATAACTTTGGTGCACTATAACTCAAATCCAAGTATCGTGCATTAGAATTCTCCTAAAAAGGATTAATGTGAAACCATTATTGGATCCTTGGAAATGTATTTTTCTAGTCGTATTACTGATAGTAGGTAAATTTGTACCTCTATTTTGGAAATCAAGATTATTCCTGGTTATAATAATAATAATAAAAATAGTAAGTGATAGAAAAATACAGTTTCAAACTGAGTTTATGTGGTTAGAAATTCTTCTGGAAAAAAATACTTGAAATTATAAGAGGTCAATCACATACTGTTATTATCATTACTCGCTACGCTACAACCCAAGTTGGAAAAGTAAGATACTACAAGCCCATGAGATCCAACAGGGAAAATAGCCTTGTGAGGAATGGAAATAAGAATATAAATAACAATGCATAAATAAAGGATGAAAATACAAAATATAAAATCAGTAAAAACGTTTTAATAGGTATGTCATATATAAACTAAGACAAAAAGAATCAGGTCAACCTTGTTCAACATAAAAACATTCGCTGCAAGATTGAACTTCGCTACCTTTCTATAAAATCGAATCATGATAATAACAATGTCACAAAATATAGTTTTGCTGGCGTTATCATTACTCCCTTTCGCTTTTGCTACCATAACATTTTTCCCAGTCACACACCAATTTGAATATCAAAATGCTAGATACAACAACAACAGGTTTTTACTTTCCTCAAATAATTTTATTTTTATTTTATTTTTTCAAATAATTATGGTTTAATTACAACATGAACATGTTATTATTCTGGAATAGCTTTCAAATTTACCCTTTCCATGTTAATTGATAAATTCAAATCCCTAAATTTATTTTCATCTGTGTTTGCTCAAATTTAGTGAATACATATTCTGTACGTGAGTAATAATTTTCAATGTATTGGGAGTTTATAATGTCACCGGTCAATCTAAAAGACTAAGTTTCAGTATTTTTTAGTTTCTGCTGGGAATTAAGAGTAACACATTCTCATGTTGAAACAATAACAGCTTTGGAAGAAGGGGACATTTTCCTTCCTCCTGTTAGCTTCAATTCCTATGCTCTTTACCCGAGACAAATCCTACTCTTCTGCTATCTTTTATCGTTATTTCAATAAATCAAATATTCATAACGAAATTAGTATAACGACCTGTCATAAATAACGACTAAATATTTAGGTATATTTGCACGCACCTCCCTCTCACAAGGGTATGACTATTCCCCCTCCCCTTACCCAAGGGACGGGGTGAGCTGGCATGACTGTATGTGTGTGTGTGTATATATATATATATATATATATATATATATATATATATATATAAATATATATATATATATATATATATATATATATATTCTACGCATACACACACACACACACACATATTATATATATATATATATATATATATATATATATATATATATATATATATAATATAGCCAGACACTTGCTCTTTATTATATAAGGATAATCTAAGCTTTGAATTACCATTATGTTTTATTGATTATATTAAGGTTCGTATAATACGTGTTTATCACAACACATAGTTATTATTTATTGTTCTTGGTGTTTTCTTTACCGAAACTTTTATTCGTCCATATTGTTCATACTCTTTGAAGACAGTGATTTTGAACTGAACGCAAATCTATATAGTGGAACGAAAGTTCCAAGGTACCAGCTATATGTTACTGCAGCAACATCTGTCAAAATAACAAGAGATAAAACACCTTAGAATATTATGTGAAGGAAGAATTTCAGATTTTCCTTAGGGACAAAGCATTTCGTGTATGATAGTTCTACCTAACAACTGAATATATCAATTGTAAAAAATTTATCTCTTCCAGAAAAGTCAAAACAAACATGTCTGAAAAAAAAAATCCAGAAATTTTAAATGTTCGCAATAAGATTCTTTTATCATTAGTTTAATAGATAATAGTTGTTGGTGTGACCTGTCTAACCTTCTGCAATAATTATCAAGCGATCTAGCGATGCAAGCTTTTTCTGACTAGATCCCCATACAAAATTATGATATAGTTTCCTGTTCACCTTCCCTGAGGGCTCTGCTTTATCACATGACCTCAATAACTGCCAATAATTTGTAAGTTAAGTATAATAAAAAGATATCATATGTACGTAGAAGTTCAATATGTCAGTATCTATCATCCCTACCATATGTGTTGACTAGTATACGCGACCGGTAAAAAATGACAGCTAAATATCTAGATAGATATGCACACACTCAGTGTACCTCTCAGGGTAACCCCTCTCACCAGGGTATGAATACTACCCCTCCCCCTAACCGAAGGACGGGGGAAAATCAAGTAGTTACATGTCTGGCAATGCCGCTGAGCGTGACCGGAAAGATTATATATATATATATATATATATATATATATATATATATATATATATATATATATATATAATATATATATATATATATATATATATATATATATATATATATATATATCCAGACACTTGCTCTTTATTACTTAGGGGAGATGAAGCAAAGGTGTTATAAAAAAAAAAAAACTTTCAATTTCGTAACATATTCTCTTGCTTTGTTGATTTATATAAGTTGGAACCACCTGAACCCTTCTATCTCTCAATGAATTTGCCTGTAAAAATTATATCTTTTTTTATAAAGCTTTTGTTGATCGTGCAACCGCTCAGATCCAATGCGACCTTTTCATATTAAATATCTCCTTAATTTCAACAACTTATAAATAAGCTAATTCCGGCCTTCGCTGGAATAATCTGTTTACGTCTCCCCTTATACCT
>NC_090725.1:236940041-236945041 GCF_036898095.1 Palaemon carinicauda | reverse complement strand
ATTAAAATTGGTATTTTCAATTTTACCTATTTTTATCGTAACTGGGCATTCGTTGCTATTTGTTTATCACTTGAAGGTTCCCGTTAATGGAAGCCGCGAGACTTTTAACGTGTCCTTCACAAATCTATAAGAATTTATTAATGACGGGTTTAAAATGATGAAAAGTTTTCGCGAGATAATGCGGGGTAGGGGGGGGGGGGCGAATATAGCATTCGTATCTTACGTCGTGGACTTGACTATATGTGATCCCGAATTATTTTGATTAATTTATAGAACAAACAAACAATGCCTTTACGATATATTTTCATACATATAAAATACTAGTCACCGAAAACCGTTACAGAACTTCACGAGACATGGACAGACAAACACAGACGAAAAAGACCACGGACTGCAGGTGCTGGCGACCTTGCATCAACCTGCAATCCTGCCAAGGATGACCGGCCTTCCCTCCTTCATTCCTAAGGATTCCTTCCCGTTAATATAAGGGACTTTTGGCAGACATCTTCTTTTTCATGACGACAGAAGAGAATCTTTTCAAGGTCACCTTTAAGGATACTTATCACGATGAAGGACACTTTCGATATTACAGTATTACGAGAGGAATTTTTATGTCTTCACGAGATATTTTGAATATATGAAATCACCTTTTGTTAGTAACAATTCCAGCAGTAATAAGAAAAACATAAACACGGTCAAGAGTGGCATTACAACAGGAGCCACAGGAGGTGCAATCGTATAATTTCAGTTAGCGGAGTTAATAGACACTATTTTATTATATGTACTACTGGTGTAAAGTAATAGTAATAGTAATAGTTGGATTCGAAAGAGTTGCAATAACCCATCTCTTCATACTAATTTGGTAACCAAGGTAACTAGATATTTAAAAAGAGATATAATAGACAATGGCTTTAAAAAATCGATAAATAATTACAATGATCATGTTTTATTAAAATGTTAAGAGTTTGATAACAAATCATTATTTTACTGCCTTTCTTACTTTCATTCACTGGTGATTGTTCAATGTATTAAGTAAAGTATTCTCAAGCACGAAGAGAGAGAGAGAGAGAGAGAGAGAGAGAGAGAGAGAGAGAGAGAGAGAGAGAGAGAGATCCAACGTCACCCCCTCACGAAATCAACATGATCTCAACCTCTTTCACATCCTCCACAGAAACCGCTACCTCCTACAATCATAGGCATAGGATGGCAATCCTTGCCCTTGCCGCAGACACCAACACCACCATTAGTACCACCACTATCACCGCCACCGCCATCATCATCATCACCAACTTCTTGTAGCTTTCCCAAGGATAACAGGGTCAAGTCAAAGAGGAAGAAAAGCGGGAATGGCCGAACCTACTGAATCGAAACCACTAACGTCTCGCCAAGGGTTAAACCTGAGATGTAGCCAACTCGTAATAGGATCTCATTTTTTATCACCTATTTTTAATTATCTATCATAAATTCCTTTTTAATTATTGCTTTCTATTACGTTACCTTAATTTATTTACAGGCGGGATGATTTAAAACAATTATTTATTATTCCTTTGATATTTACAATTACAATTTTTATCACATACTCGTTCTTGTTTTCCTATTTGCATTTTATTACCTCATGAACGTTGATATATTTTCGATTCTAATTTGAAAATTTCTTATGCCATTGGTTTTTATGATTTATTTCCACACGCTCTAAAATGACACTGAGGACATACTGTCTATATTCAATATCACTTGAAGGACTAGTTCGGATAAATGTTATAACGCATTAATCATTTTGTTGATATTCCCCTCACTGAATAATTATAAGGAAATACTTTACACCCATTGACTATCATATGGTAGTTCACAAGGAACATTTACCTACAATTGATTTCAATAAGGGGAAAGACATAGTCCAAAGGAATATAAAGTGAATGGAGTCACTGAAGGCCCTAAGACCGGTCAGAACCTTGCCATATCTTGGCCAAGGTGTTTAGGATATAATGGCTTCAAGAATAGCAGATAATTAGAGCTCAAATACCCGCTGTTTAGAAGGCATGTACATCTATAGTTGCCCCTAAAAAATTATCATGATAAGACTGGCCTAATTACATATAAAAAATAAGCTGAATAGCCTTTAAAGTAGATATTTATGATGCATTGGAAGGTGATATTCATATAAAAACTGAAGTTGAATTTTTAGGTCAAAAGGCATAAGCGAATGTTTAGGTACACGTATTACACGCATTAACACACAAGTACATATATACAAATATGCATAAATATTAAATACCGGTATATATATATATATATATATATATATATATATATATATATATATATATATATATATATATATATATATATATCGCTACCTCATTGCAAGAGGGTCGTAACTCCAAATTTGCTAGTTTTGAGTTATATGGTGTACAAGATTGCCGAATTGATTCTGCATCTTTTGGTAAAAGAGTCGTAAATCTAGGTGAATTAGCGGCCGAGAGATGGCACTAAGAAGATTTGTGAAACATGATCAAATTCATAGGACTTAGCAACTTTCAAATGCGTCTCCTGAAAAATCAGGAATTTGGAGTTACGACCCTCTTGCAATGAGGTAGCGATATATATATATATATATATATATATATATATATATATATATATACATATATATATATATATATATATATACATACATATATATATATATATACATACATACATATATATATATACATATATATATATATATATATATATATATATATATATATAATATATATATATACATACATATATATATATATATATATATATATATATATATATAATATAATATATATATATATATATATATATATATATATATATATATATATATATATATATATATATATAGTGTGTGTGTTTAAAAAAACGTGTAGTCACGAACGTTTGAAAGTCCATCACAATGTACACTGCTGTTTATCTTCTTAAAAAGAGTGTCAAGATAACCCATTTCCTACAGTAAAACTACCTTGAAAAAATACTCAAACCTGCACCATTTACAACTGGAAAATTGAAAATTACAATGATACTAAACTTGGTTGAAGAGATAACAAAATTAACTGAACTACAATGATACGTAAATATGAATTACATATCAAGTTATCAATCACACAATCCAAAAGAATCTAATGCGCAACTTGAAATGTAAAGGGAGATGGACCCAACTCTTGCCTCGTTTAAATCAATGGAAATGATTGAAAATAAAAATGACCACTACTGAGCAGATAAGTAAACATAATCCTTCATAGTAATTAAAAAGACAAACTGAGATTAAACAAAGCTAAAAAAATTATCGACTGCAATACTTGAGCAATGCAGGATATATAAATATCTTTACAAATTTTACTCCATAATTATGATGGAGTCCGAAAACACTGAAATAGCTTAAAAATAAAAGATAAGAAAAAATTAAGTTACTGAAAATATCAAGAATGAACAAAATAAAAACAAGGGGATGAGGGATTGAATGAATAAATGAATACATAGAAAGTAACAAATCAATGATTAATAACAAATAAAAATAACAGCTCAATATTGGATCCCTTAAAAATCAAAACAAATGTCCAATAAAAATCATCAAACGATAGCAGGGAAAAACAATAAAAATTAAAGAATTTAATTATCATAATTAAACAACAGCAAACAATAAGATAAATAATTAAAAAAGTATATAAAACAAAAGTAATTATGATATTAAACACAAGCAAAAGTATCTGGGTTGATCGCCATTCCACTAGTTTTGAGTGGCCCAGGAACTTTAATCTCGTGGGGCACGTAAAACGCCTGGTCTCAGAGGGGCGCTAAAAACTTCGGTTGCAGGAGATTTTCCAAAGTCGGCCCTGCCACCGCTACCAAGATATGGACGCTGTAAAAGTTACACGAAATTGAGGTGCATCTTTAAAACAATGGATACTGAGTGGTTATTAGATTCAAATGGCGTGACAAGAATCTTCGGACTATGTTGAATCATACAACTTAAGTAACTGTATTGCCATAAAGATAATGGATGTAATTTGGAATTACTCATTGCAAGATGCAGTGTCATTCTTACAGTACTTCGTCAATCGTGCGTGTGTGTGTGTGTATGTGTATGTATGTGGGTGTATATATATATAATATATATATATATATATATATATATATATATATATATATATATATATATATATATATATATATATCAAATCATAAACAAATACACACTTTTATAAATTATATATATACATAACTGAGAGAGAGAGAGAGAGAGAGAGAGAGAGAGAGAGAGAGAGAGATGCTCCTATTCCCCTACCCCTCACTACCCGACTTCTTCATTGTCCACTGGAGTAACGGTAAGCCATCCCAGATCCTTGAAGGCAACACACGGATCTCTTTCCAAAGCGAGGTTTATCATTTCCAGCGAAGGGGAATTCATGTACTAGAAATTCTTCAAAGTTCAAGGCCGACCAATTCTCCAGGGCATAAAAGACATCATCCTTGAATTCCGAGGGCCACCACAATGGGATATTAAACTTATCAAGGTTATGTGAAACGGGGAAGTGCACTTTTTTTTTAGTTTCTCAAAAAGAAACTGGAAAAAAATAATTGGAAAATATAAGACTTAAAAGTCTGAGAATTCAATTTGACCATTTTTGTCGCGGCTGTCTCGGATTCTTTTCTTTGTACACATTTCGTTCTTTCTTTGTTTTTGTTTTTGGGTTTAATTCAATATAAAAGTAAACACATGAAGGAACAAACAATGAAATAGGATCCGGTTAATTTTTCTTTGACTTCAGCTCAACCACAGTGGTTTGTAAAACAATCTGACATAGAGTGGGACAGGTGGCAAGGTCATTAAGAGACAACTGAAGAAAAGGTTAAAATAAATACAAAATATTATAAATGAATAAGTATCTAAATTCTAACAGAATTCACAAAATAAGCTAAAACTCGGTCATTCATATATATATATATATATATATATATATATATAT
>NC_090725.1:236932541-236937541 GCF_036898095.1 Palaemon carinicauda | reverse complement strand
CGTTAATATAATATCTCTTTGCAGAATCCTATTTTAACTATTACCAGCATAAAATAGTTTCTGTAAGCCGAAGATATGACAAAAAAGCAAAAGGAAAAACGAGTCACTCTCATGTTACAATTATTTTAATATTTTCATTGGATAAATTTATCAAATAGTATAATCTTTTACAAAACACGATTATTAGCGAATCGAGCCTTGGAGCCCAGACAAAAATACGTAAATAAACCAAATAATTTTATCTTGTTTTGCCCTATCGCAGGTTAGCAACAAGAATTGCAATTCTGTCAGTTCATGACGACAATTTGTAAAGATTTCTTCATATGATTTCATAAAAGCTGAAACTATATTTCCTGGTTGTACAGAGATAATATCCTTATGACTATCTCTATTAACATTACTGAAACAACAAACATTTAATGAAGTTATGTTGTCATTTCATTTATTCGTATTTTTCTTAAGACTTTCACGTTGAATAAGGTTGTCGGTTTCGAAGAACCTTTGAAATTTGGAACAAAATAGAAATAAAGCTTTCCTTCTGTCTAGCAGAACAAAATGGACTATTTTGGGGTAACTTCACTCAAAATTGACCTGTATTATAAACTGCTTTACATTTCTATTTGTTCAATAGCGTACAAATGCAAAGTTTAACACTTATATGTGAATAATTAATATAAAAGCCCCAGCATTTCCACAACTCCTTCCATTACTGTCTTTCCTCATTATAACATTCATAAATCTTTTTTAACTATCCCTTTTCGAGTGCCATCATCATCAGCATATATTTTGCTCAGTAATGACAAGGCTCACCTATCTTGGCAAGCTCTGAATACAGGAATTTTATCCAAGCAAAAAATCCCGTGCGATCTCGACACGGGATAAAAATTCAAATATAACTTATGGCCTTAAATAACATTGAGAAATTGTTAATCTCGAAAGAGAGACACCATCTGGACAGTCATCCAACACTCCAAGGCTAAATGCACAACAATAGCAATGGATTTGATAATATAACATATGAGAGAGAGAGAGAGAGAGAGAGAGAGAGAGAGAGAGAGAGAGAGAGAGAGAGAGAGAGAGAGAGAGAGAGAGAGAGAGAGAGAATTAGGGAGGGGTCAGTGGTCGCCATGACCTACTGGTACAGTACTCAACTGACGATTATAGGCCCGCAGTCAATCCCATACTACCGTTCAGAAGTCCACCTTTCTGTAAATGGATATCTACACTGATTGAGGTCAAGACATAGAGCGTGAGGGTCGTCAGCAAACATTCAAGACTTGTTTAGAAATCAGAAGGTTATGATTTTAAAGCCATCCTACTTAAATGGGGGAAAAGCATATATATATATATATATATATATATATATATATATATATATATATATATATATATATATATATACATATATATATATTAGATGAACAGCTAGATATTATGACTGTCAGTGAGTGGATGGGTCCTGATTTATGAATAAATGAAAAAGTATGCTACAACAACAAATACTATAGCATTACAACTGGAAGATGAATACTAGTAAAATAAGAATAAAAAACATTCTAAGAAAAAAAAAAATAATAAACTTTCGTTTTACCTTCAAGCATGTATTGTTAAAGAGAATATGAGATACATTCGCCAATAATCCAAGCCCCTAACAATGGCCATTTCAAGCAATATTTGACACCCAAGGCTGGGAATCAAGTTCTCAACTACAAATTACGCAAAATTACTCCTTGTAAAAAATACAACCAATGTATGTGTATATATATATAAATATATATATATATATATATATATATATATATGTGTGTGTATATATATATATATCTATTTATATATAAATATACATATATATATATATATATATATATAATATATATATATATTTATATATATATATATAAATATACATATATATATATAATATATATATATATATATATATTTATATATATATATATATAAATATACATATATATATATATATATATATATATATATATATATTTATATATAAATATACACACACACACACATATATATATATATATATATATATATATATATATATATATATATATATATACATGGAATGCCACTGAAAATGCCTTCGCTTACTTCGTTGGCCTTCCATGCATTGAACATAAAAAAAATATCGTTAGCCTTTAGTAATTAGACAATACTGACGTCCAACAAAAGCGTAAATACCACCAACAACATCAAACTAATGCCTATAATCGTTTACTTCTATAAAAATAATTTTTCAATAACCGTCATCTGTGAATGCATCTAAAATTGCTAATGAATAATCTACGATTAATGATTTACCAATGAGAGCGATTTATTGATTTTCCCTACTCAGGAAATGCCAAATGAACAAGCAACAAAATAAACTCCTTCATCCTGGGGTACAAGAGGAGAAAGAATAAGTGAGAGGAAACAGGAAAGGAGTTAATCCAGCAGGAGTGAAAGCACAAGAACGGCCAATTTGAAAGGAAAACTGAAAGTCATAAAGAGTCTGAACCTAACTCTAATAATGATGACAGACAGAGAAAGATTTCGTTAAAACTCAAGTGAAAGTGGCACTTACTAAAGATAAAAGGATTTCCAGGAAAAAATATATAAGAATACAAAGAACTAATAACTATAAGAATACAAAAACTAATAAAAAAAAAGTAAATTTCAGACCAACAAAATTACAGGAAAAGTACCCTTTAAACAGCACTTCCTACAATCAGAAACGAAAAGGAAGTAATGATCTCTGCAAATACTGTCATTCAGAGAGAAAGAAAGTTACGCCAGATAAGGACATGCAATATCTCAATGCACCTTCACACTGCAAACAATGGAGGAAGGAAGAAGCACTTCCGCGTAAATGACTCCAAAGAACTTTGCTTATTTTCGTTTCGTTAAGAATACTCTATGATATATAATGTCCTTGGAAAGATGCTTTGATGCTACGATATTGCATTTCTTATCGAGGATACTGAAGCATATGTCTAGAATGGTTTTGTTATTAAAGTTCCGTCATTTTTGTACGAACTTACTATTGACGACTTAGTTACGCTTATGCAATTTTATTGGATTTCATATTTTAATAGAAGCAGAAACCTAAAATCCTTGAAAATCAACATCACTGAGATAGAGAATGAGTAAATATAAAGACTTGCTATCTAAATACTCGAATCGATAAGAAATACATAGGAACATAAGGAAAAAACGGATTATATTGGGTTATAGGATATTCAGGACATTATTACTGCGCTAGCTATGATTAAAAGCCATTAAGGATTAATAAATGAAACATTTAAAAAAGGCCCAAAACCCCCCCCTCCACCAAAAATAAAAAATAAAAACTATAAAGCCAATTATTCATGACAATAACGATGATAATAATGATAGCAATAATATCAAAGGTATATAGAGAAATAATAACGATCGACGTAAATCACACAGAAAGTAACGTAGTCTATTAAAAATGAAGCAAGAAAAAAAAAAGAGGAAAAACTACAAAGGAAAAAACCCTACTAGTAAAGAGGGGAAAACATGACCAAATCACAGTAACCCAATATAACGTAGCATAAAAATAATCATAAAAAAGATAAAGAGGTTTAGGCCAAAATATGAAAACAAAGGGTAGCAAAAATAGACAAGAAAGAAATCCATAAAAGTAAAATAAAAGATGACGGGAAAAAGAGAGAATCAAAATACGGATTTGTAAAGAGAAAGCACCGCTGCTATGGGAGATGAGGGGGGGGAGGGTAAAAAGAGACGAGAGGGAGGCGATGAATGAAAAAGGGATGGAAGAGGGGGTGGGGAAGATAAGGGTAAAAATAAGAATGGGGAAACAAAGGGAGAGCATACGAGAAAGGAAAAGATGGGAAAGGGGGGATGATAGAATAAGATACGGAGAGGGGAGTGGGGAGATCAATCGAGAAGGATGAGAATAAGGAAGGATAAACTGGATGAGATGTACAGATGAAGGTCGTGGTAGATCAGAATGAACAAATGAAGAAAAATAAATGTTAAACTTAGGAATAAGATCCAGGAGTCACTAATGGTCAAGGTAGAGGTGGATAGGATTAATTGACTGATATGACTATGAAACCCGTGTCACAGCTACTATATAAAGGATAATGTAGATAGTCAAGGCTGGGAGTATAATTAGAAAAAAAAAATACAGAGTCTAATCATCAAACCATATAAAACATGAAAAAGAATAAAGTTTGCACTGAAAATGTATATGATGCAACTCAAAAGATTGTAGTGCTGCTGCAACAAAAGTAAATGAGTTTATAAATAAATATATGAGATAATATGGATATAAAAGTGCAGTATTAGGTAAAGAAGGAAGTTCACCTCGTATTGGAACAACACCAAAAAGTAAAAGCCGTTCATTACTAACACTGGGAAGCAATTCCTAATTAAAAAGTATTTAAAGAGGCAAAAATGGGTTAAAATGTCTATGGTAAACACAACAGTATGTTTAAAGTGTTTCCACAAATTCCCAATAAAATATATAAAAATCTCTAAAAAAAAAATTATTCTATTAATAGTTCTCATGAGATGACATCAAATAATTGTGCCAATAAAGGAAAAAACTTTCAATGAAAAACAATTGAGGAAATTTGAAACAAAGAAACGAAAAACTATAAAACATCCCCAAACCATAATCAAGTAGCATATCAATAATAAAAAACGAAGAGTATTAATAATTAAATAAAATTAAATAGAGAGTAATGAAGAGGTAGGGAAGTCAAGCAATTTAAAAACAATGCTCAATCACACAAGGCCGAGTTAATGACGGATTACCTTATATTTCTGAAGGCTGAATAACTGCGCTTGGATATCGAATGCTTTTTTTTGTTGCTTGTGCCTCACGGCAAATTTTTCTTCAATTCCTACAGTTTAGTTTTTTATGGATCTCTATACATAGCAAAATATGAGGAAATGGACGAGGTATTAGGAATATGTTTCAGGGTTTTCTTGGAGTATATTACATA
>NC_090725.1:236922541-236927541 GCF_036898095.1 Palaemon carinicauda | reverse complement strand
AAACATTTCTCAGCCACTTACTCTTAAAGGTGGGAGGAAGAATTCACACTGGCTTTCCGTGAGCCACTATATCCTAGGGAAACATAAATCCATGCAAATTCTTACATAAAAAGAACACTTAAGAACGATATCTTTCAACTGGTATCCGCTATCTTAGAACAAACAGCATTTCTCTTTTACGATTAGATTAAAATGAAATCGAAAGGATGAGGATGTATATATATATATATATATATATATATATATATATATATATATGTGTGTGTGTATATATATGTATATATATATATATATATATATATATATATATATATATATTTTGTCCGATTCACTTACTTATTAGCAAAACTTGCGTAAAACGTTATATAAAGATTTAAAAGAAAATAATCAAGTTGAGACTGAGGCCCGGCAATGTCCTTACATTTAGAGATTTGGGAGAATATAATCTTTGGGGGTCTTTCAGAGGGGATGGTTTGCTTAGCCGTGGCGAAGGTTTGCTGATCTTTTTTTTTTGGGGGGGGGGGGAGAGGGGGCAATATAATTATCATTAGATGAGACGATCACATAACAGCAGCTTTCTTTACTGGAAACTGATTGTTTTTACATTTAGCGGAAATACACGTTCCCATTATATGATATGAAATAAAAACTTAAACAAGCTGCTTCGTATATATTATTTTTATACTTACCCACTGGAAGCTAAAGAAGACTATTAACTTTTAAGAAATTCCTAATTTTCCACAAGTCTAACACTTTTAAGATTTGAGTTACAAACAATTTTCTAAGTGTTTTTTTAAGTTGGTAATATGAAAATTCATAACAAATACACACCTCTCCCAAAAAAGAAGACAAAAAAAAGAATATTAAGCGAATTAAAAAAGCATAAAGATTTTGTCTATTCGATTTACCTTTAAAATTCAGTTATTAAAAAACGTTACAAATATTGCAATACTGGAAACAGATCCAGCAAACCTACAGGGATGTAGCAGGGATTCATTACAAAGGCGATTTAAACAAATAAACGCCACAGGTATGTGTGAGGGGGGTGAATGGTTATCTATGGGACAGGGGCAACTGTGGGAGGAGCCAAAAAGCACAAAGAACTTCACAACATAACAGGGCTGCTGATGTGACAAACAGCGTTACATGAAAAACATGACAAACATTTGGGTCTGCCACCCTATAAACATCGCAACAGTCCATTGCAAAGAAAAATTACTAAAGAGTTGAAAGAGTGAGTAATGTAAAAGATTTGTCTCGATTGATAAAAATTTCATAATTATATCGAAATGAAGATCAATATCGCAACAACTTTAAGTAGTCTAATTAATTAGATATCGAACAAAAACATTATTGACAGACAACGAAATCTACGAGAAAATTAAAAGCGAAATTGAAAAATCTTTCTACCCCGATTCATTAAAAATTTTATTAAAGGTAAAACAAACTAGTCGATAAATATGAATAAAAACATTATTCAACATAACTCATTGTGTTCCAAAGGGTTCTTTTAAAGGAGATTTCATTGATCAGCTTTTCATGAAAAGATTCAATGATAGCAATCAATAAATTAATACCAACGTTAAAAGAAATCGATAAGAAAATGAGGACACAACGAACCGTCAACGCTTTTGTAGTTCAAATGCGGAAATACCATAGACGACAACTCGCCGCCTGCTAACACAGTTGCCAGATGTTATATTCCCCTCAGAGATTTTATACTAGTGTTATTCTTCACATGCAATGAAAATATATTTTTATTTTTTTTTCTTTCGCAAAGAAATTCATTTCTGATTTTAAGATCCTTATATAGCAATAAAATATTTTCCTAGAAAAATATCACGCATGACAGACACCAAAACAGATAAAAAACTAACAGAAGTAAAATGTTATCATTCAATAAATATAGCGAAACCTTCGTTGAACGAAATACTATCCTTATGTAACTGAAAATAATAATGAAATCTTGAAAACTATTCTAAAAGAATCTTGAGAGAACGTAATTCCCAGAGTAGTAAATACATTTAAAATAAGAGAGAGAGAGAGAGAGAGAGAGAGAGAGAGAGAGAGAGAGAGAGAGAGAGAGAGAGAGAGAGAGAGAGAGAGAGAGAGAGAGAGAGAGAGCTGACAGTACGGAACCTTCCAGTGTCTCCCATGTCCACAGAGATAAGCACAACAGTAGAAAACGACTCTCACTCTACCGTAATTTTTTTCCCTTTACAAAATGAAATGTCAGAAGTGAGAAGGTACTGCTACCTGTGTCTTTGACTCACACCGGTTCCATCCAAATTCTACGTCAGTGCTATACCAGCACTTTTCTTGAACACTGAAAATGATGCATATTTATTCTTTTCTAGCTAAGGCCAGTTTGATTTTGGACAGTTTTTTCCTGAAATAAATTTCTTCGATACAATAATTTTGATACACACACACACACACACACACACACACACACACTTATATATCATTATCTTCTACGACTATCGAAACAAAGACCCTCGGTTAGATTTCGCCAGTCATCTTTATCTTGAGCCTTCAAATCAATACTAATATATATATATATATATATATATATATATATATATATATATATATATATATATATATATATATATATGTATATTCAAATAAGCCATATATATTTTTGATATATTAATGTCTGGATTCTCTTAACAACCTCGGGATCACAGACCCAGGCGAAATCTTTGTTCGTGGCCAAGTGGGTTAAGTCACTGTCTATATAAGCTTGCCGACCAGGGTTCGATTCCCGGCCGGAGCCAAGCTCTTGTCTTTGTGAGATTTCGCCTGGGTCTGTGATCCCGAGGTTGTTAAGAGAATCCAGACATTAATATATCAAAAATATATATGGCTTATTTGAATATGAAAAACACGTAAAAATGTGCAAAATTTATCATATATATGTATATATATATATATATATACTATATATATATATATATGCATATATATATATATATATATATACATATATATATATATATATATATATATACATATATATATACACGCAATTATATGAAGTACGATATGCAAACATAAAAAATGGGCACACCAACATACGCACATATTAACTATTTACAAAAAAGGTAAACATTGTACGTAAACGAAGAGTCGATTTGCAAAATAGGTGTAAACATGAAAGGCTTCACAAACCACTGTCAATCGTAATTGCTTTAAAGAAGAATTATATATATATATATATATATATATATATATATATATATATATATATATATATATATATATATATATATATATATATAAAAGACAATACCATAAATCTTAAAATTTTCATGACCCCTGATTTCATTATGCCCATACAGAAACTTATATACACAAAATATAAAAAGCAATATATATATATATATATATATATATATATACACATATATAAATTATATGTATATTTATATATACAGTATACATACACATATATATATATATGCATATTTATATATATGTATATATATATATATATATATATATGTATATATATATATATATATATATATATATATATTTACATATAATGTATGTATATGCATATGGGTACAAACCAACCTTTATACAGTATTGTCTCCGGCCAGGGGCTCTTAGACCAGAGTCACAACCCCCAATGCTGTGTGTATATTTGAAAATGAATATGTATTTCAGATAATTCTTTTGGAAAAATAAGAAAATAAATATATCCCAAATAAAGCATTGCTAAATTTCCATTCCCAGAGAGAGAGAGAGAGAGAGAGAGAGAGAGAGAGAGGAGAGAGAGAGAGAGAGAGAGAGAGAGCGTAGGATGATGGAGGTACAGAATAAAGCCTACGGTGTCCGAGCATAGCATTTTATTAGTTCCCCCTGAATGCAATTGCAAACTTATGGAAAAAAAAGAGAATAGCGAGGGTGTTCTATGCTAAAGTGATATAAAATGCTACGAATTTTAAATAAACAAAACAATTAGTCTGTTCGCAGAATCCAAGGGTATATGTTTGAAAACAGGTTATGATCAAAGGAATCCCCTCATGTACTTTCAGTTGGGGTAAATTTCATTAACAACACTTTTCCCATACTTCCAATTACGCTTGAAACGCGCGTTAGCAGAGGATTCAAGCCTGTGCGTTTTTGTGTGTAGATACGCATATGTATATATATGTATGTGTACATGTAAACGTATATATATATATATATATATATAAATGTATGTATAAATACATACCTACGCACATACACAAACATATAAAATTAATACATAATTACATACATAAACAAACACTCAATATATACCTGAAAGAGAGAGAGAGAGAGAGAGAGAGAGAGAGAGAGAGAGAGAGAGGAGAGAGAGAGAGGAGAGGAGAGAGGAGAGAGAGAAATAAGTAATTTCCAGCGAAGGAAACAGATGGAGGAAAACCCTGGAGATTTATAAAAGTATTTACATATGAGGGGAAGATAGTTTTCAATTAAAACTGAAGGGACGCAAATATATTACATATAAAATGAAATCCTGCAGAGTCAAACAGCTTGAAAAACAGTGTCTGTTTATGTAATAAATAACGGGGAAAATTCATTGAGCAGCGTTAGAAAGCGATAGCGTTACCAGTGAAAATACTACTTGTTGAAAATAGCCGGTGGAACTAAGGAAGAAAATGCTCTTGATTGGAAGTTACTTTTTTTTTTTTTTTTGCTAACAAAGGATTATTCCGTTAAAAGAAATAGTAAGCTTGTGTGGACCTCTGGGCTCTGTCTAGTTAACAGGGACACGATTACATAGGAGAGATGGATATTGCCTACAGAAATTTCTTCCGTTTAACTCCAATAAGAGAAACAATAAAAACACTAAATCATTAATGATCAATGATCTGTAAATATAATCATATTCAAAACTGCATTAAAAAGCAATTGTAGAAGAAAATACAGAAATAAACAAATTACCTGAACTTGTTGCCTTCTGGATAACCATCTCACTCACCTGAAATAGAATAAAAACAATA
>NC_090725.1:236918251-236922041 GCF_036898095.1 Palaemon carinicauda | reverse complement strand
AAACAGAAACTGAGACGAGAACGAAATACTATCCTTATGTAACTGAAAATAATAATGAAATCTTGAAAACTATTTCTAAAAGAATCTTGAGAGAACGTAATTCCCAGAGTAGTAAATACATTTAAAATAAGAGAGAGAGAGAGAGAGAGAGAGAGAGAGAGAGAGAGAGAGAGCTGACAGTACGGAACCTTCCAGTGTCTCCCATGTCCACAGAGATAAGCACAACAGTAGAAAACGACTCTCACTCTACCGTAATTTTTTTCCCTTTACAAAATGAAATGTCAGAAGTGAGAAGGTACTGCTACCTGTGTCTTTGACTCACACCGGTTCCATCCAAATTCTACGTCAGTGCTATACCAGCACTTTTCTTGAACACTGAAAATGATGCATATTTATTCTTTTCTAGCTAAGGCCAGTTTGATTTTGGACAGTTTTTTCCTGAAATAAATTTCTTCGATACAATAATTTTGATACACACACACACACACACACACACACACACACACTTATATATCATTATCTTCTACGACTATCGAAACAAAGACCCTCGGTTAGATTTCGCCAGTCATCTTTATCTTGAGCCTTCAAATCAATACTAATATATATATATATATATATATATATATATATATATATATATATATATATATATATATATATATATGTATATTCAAATAAGCCATATATATTTTTGATATATTAATGTCTGGATTCTCTTAACAACCTCGGGATCACAGACCCAGGCGAAATCTTTGTTCGTGGCCAAGTGGGTTAAGTCACTGTCTATATAAGCTTGCCGACCAGGGTTCGATTCCCGGCCGGAGCCAAGCTCTTGTCTTTGTGAGATTTCGCCTGGGTCTGTGATCCCGAGGTTGTTAAGAGAATCCAGACATTAATATATCAAAAATATATATGGCTTATTTGAATATGAAAAACACGTAAAAATGTGCAAAATTTATCATATATATGTATATATATATATATATATATATATATATATATATATGCATATATATATATATATATATATACATATATATATATATATATATATATATACATATATATATACACGCAATTATATGAAGTACGATATGCAAACATAAAAAATGGGCACACCAACATACGCACATATTAACTATTTACAAAAAAGGTAAACATTGTACGTAAACGAAGAGTCGATTTGCAAAATAGGTGTAAACATGAAAGGCTTCACAAACCACTGTCAATCGTAATTGCTTTAAAGAAGAATTATATATATATATATATATATATATATATATATATATATATATATATATATATATATATATATATATATATATATATATAAGACAATACCATAAATCTTAAAATTTTCATGACCCCTGATTTCATTATGCCCATACAGAAACTTATATACACAAAATATAAAAAGCAATATATATATATATATATATATATATATATACACATATATAAATTATATGTATATTTATATATACAGTATACATACACATATATATATATATGCATATTTATATATATGTATATATATATATATATATATATGTATATATATATATATATATATATATATATATATTTACATATAATGTATGTATATGCATATGGGTACAAACCAACCTTTATACAGTATTGTCTCCGGCCAGGGGCTCTTAGACCAGAGTCACAACCCCCAATGCTGTGTGTATATTTGAAAATGAATATGTATTTCAGATAATTCTTTTGGAAAAATAAGAAAATAAATATATCCCAAATAAAGCATTGCTAAATTTCCATTCCCAGAGAGAGAGAGAGAGAGAGAGAGAGAGAGAGAGAGAGCGTAGGATGATGGAGGTACAGAATAAAGCCTACGGTGTCCGAGCATAGCATTTTATTAGTTCCCCCTGAATGCAATTGCAAACTTATGGAAAAAAAAGAGAATAGCGAGGGTGTTCTATGCTAAAGTGATATAAAATGCTACGAATTTTAAATAAACAAAACAATTAGTCTGTTCGCAGAATCCAAGGGTATATGTTTGAAAACAGGTTATGATCAAAGGAATCCCCTCATGTACTTTCAGTTGGGGTAAATTTCATTAACAACACTTTTCCCATACTTCCAATTACGCTTGAAACGCGCGTTAGCAGAGGATTCAAGCCTGTGCGTTTTTGTGTGTAGATACGCATATGTATATATATGTATGTGTACATGTAAACGTATATATATATATATATATATATAAATGTATGTATAAATACATACCTACGCACATACACAAACATATAAAATTAATACATAATTACATACATAAACAAACACTCAATATATACCTGAAAGAGAGAGAGAGAGAGAGAGAGAGAGAGAGAGAGAGAGAGAGAGGAGAGAGAGAGAGGAGAGGAGAGAGGAGAGAGAGAAATAAGTAATTTCCAGCGAAGGAAACAGATGGAGGAAAACCCTGGAGATTTATAAAAGTATTTACATATGAGGGGAAGATAGTTTTCAATTAAAACTGAAGGGACGCAAATATATTACATATAAAATGAAATCCTGCAGAGTCAAACAGCTTGAAAAACAGTGTCTGTTTATGTAATAAATAACGGGAAAATTCATTGAGCAGCGTTAGAAAGCGATAGCGTTACCAGTGAAAATACTACTTGTTGAAAATAGCCGGTGGAACTAAGGAAGAAAATGCTCTTGATTGGAAGTTACTTTTTTTTTTTTTTTTGCTAACAAAGGATTATTCCGTTAAAAGAAATAGTAAGCTTGTGTGGGACCTCTGGGCTCTGTCTAGTTAACAGGGACACGATTACATAGGAGAGATGGATATTGCCTACAGAAATTTCTTCCGTTTAACTCCAATAAGAGAAACAATAAAAACACTAAATCATTAATGATCAATGATCTGTAAATATAATCATATTCAAACTGCATTAAAAAGCAATTGTAGAAGAAAATACAGAAATAAACAAATTACCTGAACTTGTTGCCTTCTGGATAACCATCTCACTCACCTGAAATAGAATAAAAACAATAATCTTTAAAATGTCACCACTACTCTGTATTATATCAATAAAAAGAACCAGTTGCGTTATATAAAAATATATAGAAAGTTTTATGTTTATAATTATAAATGCCAACAAAGAGAAAATAGCGTTCGATCGAACCGATGACATACATAATACACACACAGACCCAAACATATATATATGTGTATATCTATACATATATATATATATATATATATACATATATATATAACATATATATTTATATATAAATATATATATATATATATATATATACACACACAGTACACTGTAACTGTATATATAAAAACATGAGTAAAAGACAGTTTTATCACATACACACGTGATTTTCATCCATTTAAATATAAAGTCACAAATAACTTCCAATATCAAATTCCTCGCAATCATAGACCAAGGAGATATTATTTTTTACGATAAGTACTTCTGCCAGGGAAGGATTCGAATCCTCGCCGCCGAATCAAAATTTAAGTGACATTTACTTCTACCACAGGGACATTAAGACGTACATATCAGAAATACAGTTTTACCTTAGATCTCTAAATTCAAGGAGAGAGAGAGAGAGAGAGAGAGAGAGAGAGAGAGAGAGAGAGAGAGTTTTGACTTGATAGTTGCATGTATGGCAATCTCGAGTATTAATGATAACATTATTCCAAATTTACCAATCGGCTATCATGGCGGGGATGTGTTGATTTTGATTCTAAGTTTATATGTACGGTAGAGTCGAGATCAAATGTCTCTCGCGATGTTCGAATAGTCTA
>NC_090725.1:236880751-236910751 GCF_036898095.1 Palaemon carinicauda | reverse complement strand
GTCAGGGCGGAGCAATGGCCATTTTAGGGATGTGATATAAAATGATCTGGCAAGTGGTAATATGGAGTAATCAGTAGGTGATGACGTCATGTCCTTGCAATCCTTACCTCTGCTGAGCGACATCGCGCTATGATTGGCTCTAATTTCGTAGCGGGACAAAACATTCCAGACTTCGCTAAAATGAGCCAGGGCTGGAAATACCCAATGACCTTTTGCTAAAAAAACTACAGTTTACCCTAGTATGGTGGTACGAGTGGAGTTACATTTCTTGTAGAATTAACTAAATAAAAGTACTGATATACATTAGTTTTTAGATAGTTAGATATTCATGGACGCACAAACAAGTATTAATATATATATATATATATATATATACATACATACATACATACATACATATATATATATATATATATATATATGTATATTTACTATATATCAGCCTACTTGACTTTGAAGAAGGTGGTACCAGAAGCATACATATTTTCATTTACAGATCAAACCTTTACAGATGATGTTAATAGCACTAACTCCTTCCTTTCCACACAGTTAAAAGTCACTGATACCCGTCTTACCAGTGGGAAGTAGACCAATAGCATTACCTAAACCTAGCAAACGCGAGCTTAACGCCACAGCATTCAGTCCCCCCACCCAATCAATATATATATCAGTGTTAAGTATCCTATTGTGGTTAATGTTTCTTCCTGATCTCTCTTTCGGTTACTAATGACGACAGAATTATTTTAAACTTTAAAGAAATTTTCCTAAATCTATCTTACCACTAACAATGGGTGATGTTTTACTGAAAAAAGGGGGTGAACGGGATCTAGAATAGGTGCTCTCGTCAAAAGACACACCAGGTCAGTCAAATGTGTAACTTTAATTATACTTATCTCTTCATATGGGGAGCAATGTCAAATAAGTTGATATTCCTGGACAGTGGTTGGTCACGCTTCGTCAGTGATGATCTTTTTTTTAACAAATTGTTGTTGTCGTCCAGAAAAAAAATGATGCTTTTTCGTACTAAATTTATAAAATTTACATCCAAGTACAGATTGCAATATTAATTTATAATCACTTGACGTATCTAAGTTAATAGGTGGATTTTACAAAAGGAAATGAGTCAATTTCTAATATTATGAGCTATTCCATCCTGACCATACTATATATAGTTTTGGATCCAAGGTTGTCTCTGAAAGACGTTGGAAGACGGAACCATTATTTATTCTTTCTTCCTTTTCTCATAGATGATCTCACGTCAAAGCAGCTACACATTTTGAGACTCTTCGAAAGGGGTCACAAGAAGCAACTCTTTTAACTAATATCAATTTCAAATCCCTTCTGCTCTTCCTTGAAGACCATGCAGGATTACAGCTTCTTCTCGCTGGTCCTCATAAATGATAACGGTCTGTTATTATTTTTTTTTTTATCTTAACGCCCTACCATGTAGTCATGATATCTATTTCATATTAAAAGCTGTCGGTTCCAGTCGATTTTTTTCCAAAAAATTTTCTTATATTGCAATGAGTAATTGGACACTTTTCATGGGCAGACAAAATGAAATTTTAATGACTAACTAAACTTTCATACAACTGTTAAATAACTGCCACCACTAGTGGCTTGCAGATTACAAAAGTTGGGAAGTAGTTTTTCCTTTCTTGGACAAGTACATTAAGGAAAGGAGGACATTTATCATCCCATCAATTATAAAACAAAAGAGAAAGCTTTTAGAGGAATTGATGAGAGATTCCAAACTTCTGATCATTCAAAATAGCCATGAATATGCCATCGATACACCAGGTAAAGCTTTAAAGCTTTGAAACACTTAAAAAGTCTGTGCTTCACCACAGTCCCATACATGTTAGAAAACAGGATTCTAACAGAAAAACGCATTACCATCCCATTTTTTCGGCGAAGGGCTTCCAATTAAAAACCAAAAAATGCTCCTAAAGTACAATATAGGAATCCTATACACGATGATTAAGTGAAACATTCAATACTGATACCCCGTCCAGAATCCGGTTGATGGTTTAAGTGACGCATTTACGGATAAACTCTTGAAGTAATCTCATCTTTTGAAGATCAATGAATTGAGTAAAAGTCCAAGGCAAAGTGGATAGTTCATTAACAAAAGTGTCTCATTATCTAGCATTTTCTTCTAATGGCATTTCATTTCTATTACCAAAAGTTGGTCCAACTGACCATAGGTGCATTCAAATTTCTGCTTCCTTGGACACTTCCAAACATTTTGTAGAGAATCTGCTACCATGCCTGTTCCATCTAAAAGGTGACCTCTGGGGTCTGGCAATTAAGTACCAATTTTCTCCTCCCATCCTTGCATAAATTAACTACTTCGATTTTTCATCAATAATGTAATTCACTATTCCAACTTCCTAGCTTCCATCTACAATCATAACCTTTTTTTCTTAAAAATAATTTCTTTTCAACTTTCTCTTTTTACAAACATTAGTTTCAGTAGCTCCCTTTTATCCTCACTAATAAATATTGGCACAACTACTGATGCCATTGATAACCCTTTCCATTCTCCTAAAAATAGTTTCCATATATCCATATTCCTTTCTTTTGGTGTCTCCATTCCAGCAATAAAAAATATTCGTCGAGGCCTGAGAAATTTTACACAAACAAATGCTAAACGTTCTAGGTTATCCAGTTTAGATACCAAATAGCAAAGATTCTTTTTTTTTATTTTCTTTCAAATCACCTTACTAGGTCCATTCTTGATTTGACCATCTTGTTGCTGCACTGCACAGTTACAAGGTCAAGCATGTCAGTCTTCCAAAGCCTATTTCTCATGATACCCAAATTGTTTTCAAGTGCTAGGGAATCATTTTATTCTACAGTCTGCTAAAACAGATATAATGAAATTGTCTTCTATACAGAATCTCGTTTAGGCCTACTTCCCTATTCAAAATTACATCTACAGAATTTCCTTCACTATCGTTTTTAAATATATTAATGAATTTCAACACTTCCTATCTTCCGCTTTGAGAGATCTACATATCGTTCCATGGTAGGTTCTCTTCATAGCTTTCATTTCTTGGTTTATATTTCTTTCAGCGCTTTAATAGCCAATCAGTTCCTATTCTATCTCATTTACACACACACACACACACATATATATATATATATATATATATATATATATATATACTATATATATATATATATATATATATATATATATATATATATATATATATATATATATACACACACACACACTCAAATATAGTTAACTAAGGGGGCCTTTTTTTTATCAATATATAATTATAATATTCAGGGGAACTCTTCTTCAGCAGTTTGCAAAGGAACAAGAGGAGGGGCTTTATCAATCCAAATCTTAAGAAAAAAAAATGTATTAATTGGCACGGTTAAAAGGAATATGATTAATCCGGCCTCTACTGAACACTGTCCAACTTCCTTATACTTAAAACTATCTGTATTGAAAGTGTGATTCATACTCTTTTATAATTAAGCTTGCTGTATCAAATTTTTTTTTTCTTTTTCAGGAAGGCTAGATCCTCAGAGAATCTTCAATAGAATCGACACATCATTGTCTTCTTCTCTCAAGCGGTTAGCTATTGCACTGTAATTGTTCAGTGGCTACTTTCCACTTGTTAAGGGTAGAAGAGACTCTTTAGCTATGGTAAACGGCTCTTCTAGGAGGACACTCTAAAATCAAACCATTGTTCTCTAGTCTAGGGTAGTGCCATAGCCTCTGTACCATGCTTTTTCAATACAAAGGTTTAGTAGAATATTCAACCAGTCTTCATTCTCCAATCGTCTCTTTGTAATATTCTATTAATCATAATCAATCTCGAATTCTGTATCTATAGTATTTGAATTGGAGGCCTGAAAGATACAGTTTATACAAATTCTCTAATCCCATCGTCCGCGTAGTTTTTGTTTTTATGGGTGAAAACAAAATCATTCTTATATCTTTTATCAGCATATCCAGTAATAAAATTCTTTCACAAATTTTTTTTTGGACAAACATCTCAATTCAAGCTTCCAGATCTGCACCTAAAACAACTGGAGTTTTATTGACATAATTTATTCCCTCACTTCAACTACTAAGCTCTCCATTGCACTGATCAACCCTTTGTATTAAATATTGATCATAAGTTGGAAATATGAGGAATACGCTATCTTCTATATATTCATCCAAGACAGAATTACAAAGTTAGCGACTAAATCGTCAGCTCTTTATTTAAAACCTTTTACCGCAAGCCGGAGTTTCCCTTTCTCCTTTGTGGGTAACATTTCCACCATTTTATCCTGGACTAAACGAGAATCCTTCTCTATGTGAAGATATCACGTAACATAAAACAGGCCACCATTTCCCCATCTATTTTGTGGATATCAGCAATCCCTATAAATAAACAGCTCGGATTGGCGGATATCTTTTTTTCACGTTGCGGTGATAAGATAAATTTTTTCATCTGTTTTTCGCATGTCCTATAAATTTTACCATAGTTTTGTTGTGTCTATTTTTTTTCTCAATCGCTTCATTCCTGAGCTATTCAAGCACAAGATTTTGCCTACCCAACAAAGACAACTTTAAAAAGTCATATGTAAATTTTACAATATAATAGATGGCGAGACCAAGCATTCGCCCATACAAAGGCTCCCTTACTGAGGGATAATAGCCGAATCCCCATAAACATCGGAACCCTTCTTCCATTAACCGTCAGGAACGGATCCCACAGAGACGATCATTAAAAGACCACGTGTCAGACGACAGCAACGGACCGGGATTGGGCCAAACGAAGACCATAATCATCATCATCATCATCACACCACATGGATGTGCGAGGCGAGTCAACAACCAACAGCTGTTTCCGGGTACCTGGCTAAAGATGCACGCTGCTGTTTATAACCTTTAATTGATTAGCACAAAAGGGTTATTTCTTTTCCTCGCTGGTACTAGGCGGCAGCGGAAGTTACAGCCGTTAATTTGTTGATGGTTAGCGTTGACATTTTTCAATGTGAAGGTTAATACACAACAAAGGGAGGGATTATATATTGGATAAAATATACTAAACACAATCACGCACACAAGCTCAAACGACGAAAAATTTCAGTATATATCATTATCAGCCATAACTAGTACACTACAGGATTAAGGTCTCAGACATGACCTTCCCCTTTCGTCTGCTTATGGTTTTTCGATGCCAATCTATACCCACAAATTTTCTTAGCCCGCCAATTCATCGTCTTCTCTTCCTTCCCCTACTTCGTTTGCAATCTCTAGTAACCCACTCTGTTTTTCTTAATGTTCATATATATATTCATTCTCATTATATGTCCTCCCCATGTCCATTTCTTTGGAATAATATATATATATATATATATATATATATATATATATATATATATATATATATATATATATATATATATATATATATATATATTACGGTTCTTAAAATATTTTATTACCTCCGCCAGCAAAGTTGGAGAGGTTATGTTTCCGCCCCTGTTTGTCCGTTTTTTTAAGTGTGAATATGTTCCTGACCACAATTTTACTCAGAGTAGTTAAACTTTTAGGGATTAATTACTATGTTGAGACGATGAAGTGATTATTATTATTATTATTATTATTTGCTAAGCTACAACCCTAGCTGGAAAAGCAAAATGCTATAAGCCCAGGGGCCCCAACAGGGAAAATAGCCCAGTAAGGAAAGGAAAGAAGGAAAAATAAAATATTTTAAGAAGAGTAACATTAAAATAAATATTTCCTATATAAACTATGAAAACTTTAACAAAACAAGAGGAAGAGAAATTAAATAGAATAGTGTGCCTGATTGTACCCTCAAACAAGAGAACTCTAACACAAGACAGTGGAAGACCATGGTACAGAGGCTATGGCACTACCCAAGACTAGAGAACAATGGTTTGATTTTGGAGTGTCCTTCTCCTAGAAGAGCTGCTTACCATAGCTAAAGAGTCTCTTCTACCCTTACTAAGAGGAAAGTAGCCACAGAACAAATACAGTGCAGTAGTTAACCCCTTGAGCGAAGAAGAATTGTTTAGTAACCTCAGTGTTGTCAGGTGTGTGAGGACAGAGGAGAATCTGTTAAGAATAGGCCAGACTATTCGGCGTATGTGTAGGCAAAGAGAAAGAACCGTAACCAAAGAGAAGGATCCAACGTAGTACTGTCTGGCCAGTCAAAGGACCCCATAACTCTCTGGCGGTAGTATTTCAACGGGCGAATTCAATTTTGAAGACCAAGGTCAAGATCAAGGTCGAGCAAAAGGTTGGGAAAGAGGCTGCCGAGGTGGAGGTCACAAGTTTACTCATATTGTAGTGAAATTTTTAGGAAATATTTTCTATGTTAAGATGTGGACGTGATTAAATTTTAAAAGTCCGAGGTCAAAGGTGAAGGTTAAGGTGTAGCAAAAGGTAAAGAAATAAGCTGCCATGGAGGTAACAATTTTACTCGTAGAATAGTGAACTTCTCATAGGATTGTTGAGACGTGGAAATGATCCAATTTTGAGGTCCTAGGTTAAAGGACAAGGTCAAGGTCAAGCAAAAGGCCGGGAACAAAGCTGCCGTGGCAGAGTTTACAATTTCACTCATAGAGTAGCGAAACTTTCTGGGATTAAATTTTATGTTGAGACGTGGAAGTGATCCAATTTTGAGGACCTAGGTGAAAGGTCAAGGTCAAGCAAAAGCTCGGGAAAGAACCTTCTGTGACGTAGATCACAATTTTACTCATAGAGTGGTGAAACTTTCTGGGATTAATTGTTATGTTAAGACGCGCAATTGATTCAATTTTGAAGTCCTACGTGAAAGGTCAAGGTCAAGCAAAAGGTGGGAAAGAAGCTGCCATGGCAGAGGTCACAATTTTACTCATAGAGTAATGAAACTTTCAGGAATTGATTGTTATGTTGAGACGTGCAAGTCATTCAATTTTGAAGTCCAAGGCCAAAGGTCAAGGTTGAGTAAATGGTCAGGAATGAATGAATTAATTCATTCCCGACCTTTTGCTCGACCTTGACCTTGACAGGAAAGAAGGTGCCATGGCAGAGGTCACACTTTTACTCATAGAGTAATGAAACTTTCAGGGATTAATTGATATGTTGAGACGTGAAAGTAATTAAATTTTGAAAGTGATAGGTGAAAGGTCAAGGTCCAGCAAAAGGTCGGGAAAGAAGTTGCCATGGCGGAGGTCACAATTTTACTCTTAAAGTAGAGAAACTTTCTGGGATTATAAAATTGTTGTTCTGAGACGTGGAAGTGATTAAATTTGAAAGTCAAAGGTCAATGTCAAGGTCAAGCAAAAGGTTAGGGAAGAAGTTGCTGTGGCGGAGGTCACAATTTTACTCGAGTAGTCAAACTTTCAGGGATTAATTGTTGTTCTGAGACGTGGAAGTGATTCAATTTTGAAAGTCCTAGGTTAAAAGTCAAGGTCAAGGTCAGGCAAAAGGTCAGGGAAGAAGTTGCTGTGGCGGAGGTCACAATTTTACTCGAGTAGTGCAACTTTCAGGGATTAATTGTTATCTTGAGACGTGGAAGTGATTAAATTTTGAAAGTCCTAGGTCAAAGGTCAAGGTCAAGGTCGGGGAAGAAGTTACTGTGGCAGAGGTCAAAATTTTACTTTAGTGAAACTTTCAGGGATTAATTATTGTTCTGAGACGTGGAAGTGATTCAATTTTGAAAGACGTAGGTTAAAAGTCAAGGTCAAGATCGAGCAAAAGGTCATTGAAGAAGTTACTGTGGCGGAGGTCACAATTTTACTCGAGTATCAAAACTTTCCGGGATTAATTGTTATCTTGAGACGTGGAAGTGATTAAATTTTGAAAGTCCTAGGTCAAAGGTCAAAGTCAAGGTCGAGCAAAGGGTCAGGGAAGAAGTTGCTGTGGCGGAGGTCACAATTTTACTCGAGTAGTGAAACTTTCAGGGATTAATTGTTGTACTGAAACGTGGAAGTGATTAAATTTTGAAAGTCCAAGGTCAAAGGTCAAGGTCAAGGTCGAGCAAATTGTCAGGGAAGAAGTTGCTGTGGCGGGGGTCACAATTTTACTCGAGTAGTGAAACTTTCAAGGATTAATTGTTGTACTGAAACGTGGGAGTGATTCAATTTTGAAAGTCCTAGGCCAAAGGTCAAGGTCGAGCAAAAGGTCAGGGAAGAAGTTGCTGTGGTGGAGGTCACAAATTTACTCATCGAGTAGTGAAACTTTCAGGGATTAATACTTATTTTGAAACGTGAAAGTGATTCAATTTTGAAAGACCTAGGTCAAAGGTCAAGGTCGAGAATTAAGCTGAAAGAGAGAAAGTGAAACTTTCTGGGATCAATTTTTATGTTGGGACGTGGAAATGACTCAATTATGAGTCCTCGGTCAAAGGTCAAGGTCGAGCAAAAGGTCAAGAACCAAGGTCTGCGCTCTACCGAGTGCCTCTCTAGTTTTAATTGTCAATTATTCGCCTGTAATTTATTTATTTCTCTTTTTCATCGGGTTATTTGCCTTGTTTGAGCCCTTGGGCTTATAGCATCCTGCTTTTCCAACTAGGCATGTAGCTTAGCTAGTAATAATACTAACAATAATAATATACATTAATATGCACCCATCACACACGCATATATTGTGTATATATATATATATATATATATATATATATATATATATATATACACACATATATATATGAGTATAATTGCTTATTTGTGGACTGAAACAAAACCTACAAAAGAACAATGTATAGAAATTAAAGGTTATTCAACAAAATGCAAATTTTCAAAATAATAAAAACAGGATATAAGGAAAAGAAAATCGAACATATACAAAAATAAAACCAGGACAAAAATACCCTAAAAAATATTTAAAATATCAGTACGAGGAAGCATTCAAACTTCATAATCACAGAAAATTAACATACTTACATGGTGTGAGGTTCCGTTAAAATATTTTTTAAAAAATATTCCTCACGTGAGCACAGAGAAGGGCTCTTTTTCACACGTTTCCAGTTATAAATTCCACATATCACACAATCGTTAATTGGTCGCACTCACGATTTCCACTATAGTTATCCACGGCGAAACACATTGTGAGTTTTGGAAGGTATAAAAAGATGCACTCACGAATATTCCTAATTTGATTTTCAAAAAATATTTGTAAACATCTATGGCACTAAGGTAACTGTGAAGGAGGAAATGCAAGAAAAACGTATGAGACACGAATACATATAATATAATGTAATAAGAGGAATAAAATATCAATCAAGTTTCACCTGGCAAGACTACATTGTCTAATATATTTATAGGTAATAACAGACATCCGCTAACAGAAAACTACAAAAGGTTCGCCGAGCAGATTCAAAAGCGAGTCAGGATAAGTGACAATCGATAAAAAGTGATAGACTGCCGGGATGTCCCTTTTTCGTCCCACTGGTACCAAAAGCGTGTACATGCGACCTTGGTAAGCAAAAGACAGCGACCTCTACACTTTGGGGTCACTCGGTGTGCGGGAGTACGTGCGTGTGTGCGTGTGCGTGTTACTTCACCGTCCGTGCCACCCCCGCCGTCGTTTCATCCAGCCTCGCTGCCACTTGAGTCTCTCCTTGGGGCGACGTTCATTCTCTCGCACGTTTCGGAATGATTGATTCAAGGTAACAATAACTGGGCAGCGAATGAATGAGACACCAACAATTATCTTAAATAAATGCAAAATTGTTCACAGAAGGGGAAAGTTATGGAGTTAGGGATTTTCCCCTTTAGTACAGAGAGAGAGAGAGAGAGAGAGAGAGAGAGAGAGAGAGAGAGAGAGAGAGAGAGAGAGAGACTGGATGGAAACGTATCGTACAGCATATCAGTTTCCTCTCTCTTTCTCTCTCTCTTTCACTGCCGGCTGTTGACCCCTTCGCCCCTGCTATGTTTATATGATCGAGGACGCTGACACGGGGGCATTAATGTTCACTCTTCATTTTATTCTTTTCAATTGAAATCTTAGGACTTTATTGCTTCTCTGGGTTTATTTCTTTATATTTTTAACATCTGAACTTCAAGGCATGTACGGTAGATACTAGCATTATGTACACACACAATTTGTCTATAAAACAACTTGGAAAACGTTTACTAGTTGCGAATCAGACATATCTCTGTAGCGTTTCCATGCACAGATAAAAACTTGGAGCTCTGTATACTCTGTATTTTGATGACGTTTATTTATATCAAAGTAGACAGAATAAAGTACTAGAAGTAACTGAGAAAGCACAATGCTTATGGTTATGCATACGTTTGTTCGCTTCTGAACCAGCATTCCAAACCAACTAGTAACATAGGCCTCTGTGATAGACAGAGGACGGGGAGGGGAGGAGAAGTAGAGGGGAATAACACCACTGCCAGACGTAGGAGGAAAAGCCTCCCCTTGGTTCATACAGCAGGATCAGTGGACGCACGAGGTAACCAAATAATGATCTTGCAATGGCAGTTACATAACGAGTCAATGCGTTGCTTGCTCGCTTGCCAGTGTGTGCAACGCGAGGCTCTGCTTTTATGAATGGGTCAAAAATATTCCTTGGGTTTTTTATCGCTGTGAACGCTCTTCGAAACATTTTTCTCTGATAACCCCATAGCAGGCTAAAACACCAAGGGGAGGGGTAGATAAAGAGGAGTAATGGGAAGTAACAGTGACGCTAGGGGAGCGGGGGAGGGGGGGGGAGACACAAAAACACGCACACACACGAGGGGAGAGAGCGTACATAGGCACTGTCTATGTCTTCCCCTTTTACTAGTCGGAACACATTTTCAAAAAATCAACACTAACAGTTAAATAAAGCCACAGCCGCCGTCCTCAACTGGCACTCTAATGATATAAAATACACAATCAATTCAACATCATAAGGTCACGCGTACAGTGGTTAAAAAAATGCACTTTAAAGTAGATAGGCAAACACTGGAATAAACACTACACAAGACACAGGTGACTATACTTTGAGAGAGAGAGAGAGAGAGAGAGAGAGAGAGAGAGAGAGAGAGAGAGAGAGAGAGAGTGAGTGTGTGTGTGTTTCCATATTCATTTAACATATAATTATCATTATCAAAATTCCTTTCAACATTTCTGAAATGACAGCACTAGGGTATAGGTATTTGACGGCACTTTATTTTTATTCTTTATTCAGTCTCACACGTAATATACTGTATTCTAAAAATAAAATCGGTCAATGGTTTTCTTGTCTCATGTTTTTCTCTTAGTCACATGACATTTGATTGGATTCCACGAAACAGCCACTCGACAGAGATGAGTCAACGTCCGAAGAAGAGACAAAAAAACAAAAAAACGTAAGATCAACACGCCATTCCACAAATACTTCTATAATTCATCCACTCATAGCACTTGTGCATTAGACCATCCGAGTAATGATGCAACCTTCAGCACTGAAACGAAGCACTGCGGAAAAGGAATCTGCCTCGGAGGCCTAGTGCCTCTCGAAAAGCGTCCTTCAAACACACGAAAAAGACTCGGCCTTGCACAGGGGGACAACTCTTCTGTAGGACCAGTGAGTGTGTGAGCAGGCTGAGTAGTATACCCAAACCCCTCGACAGCCAAACACAAACTGAGTTACCGAGGGCAACGACCGGTCTGGCCCACCACGACACCCCTAACACACCCCTTCCCTGCCACAGATCCCTCTCCCCTACCAATGACTAGGGCCTCGCACAACCTGCTCAGAGGGGAACACCGAACACCCCAAACCGACCGTCTCCCCTTCTCCTCCTGTGCATTCATTCCCTCCCCTCTCCCCCACCTCTAGCATTCAGACCCCTTCGTCTCTCTCTCTCTCTCTCTCTCTCTCTCTCTCTCTCTCTCTCTCTGAGGGGAACAACATTGTCACAGCTCCTCTCTCCCTCCCACCGTCCCCTCTTCCCCTCCCCTCGCATACGACGTCGTTAACCTCTCTCCCAATACATTCGAGGACTTTCACTTTCGTCAAAACATAGAATTGTAACTTTAAAAATATTTCAATAGCAATAAAATATATGAATGAATTATTTTTTCAACAAAGCGACAGGGGGCTAATGCTCCCTTATCACCAAAAAAAAAAAAAAAAAAAACTAAATACATGCAAAAAGAGACTTTTCCCAATTTAACATGATTGAAAGATTATAAATCTGCATATCGATTTCCTGTACCAAATAGAATTTCAACAACATCTTGTTTACAGATTTTTTTTATCTATCTATCTGCACATTCATATGTTTATATGACATAGTAAACAATATATATATATATATATATATATATATATATATATATATATATATATATATATAGATATATACACACACACACTGACCAAATGGGTAAGCAAAATCCTGATCATTTTCCGGGTCCTCGGCCTTACAAAATACACACCTGATCCGCTGTTTTGCCATTAACCTCTCACGTATTTCCGACAGCAACAGAATTTCAAACGAGAAAACATGACCTTAGCAACAGTTGCGTCGGCGGGGAAACGTTTAGCCGGGCTAAAAATAACCTTCCCTGAAGTTCTTTTCAGCTTACTTGAGCCCCTAAAGGTGTAAAACCGAAGAAGAACGACGGATATAGAGTTAGTGATTTAAACAGGGGAATATATGTGTACAGTATGTGTATACAGGTATATATATATATATATATATATATATATATATATATATATATATATATATATATATATATAATATATATATATATATATAATATATATATATATATATATATATATATATATATATATATATATAATGTATGTATATATACATAAATATATATTTTTGATAAAGACCATACAATAATTAGAAAATTTATACATTTATCGAGGTACGAATAATGTCTTTTAGCAAACAAGTACAAGTAGAAGTCCACAGTAAGGATGAATCACTATTAAAGAACCAATTTCCATAAGGCAATGAAAAGAACTTTTTAAAATATCTTAGAAGAGAAATGAAGGTTATTTCACAAGCAAAATAGAAATGGTTCTGATGAAAAGAAAAATAGAAAAAATAATTATGAATGACTGACGAGGTATGATGCAAATGACGCAATCGGAATCAGCTTTTGTATTACAGCTCCGACAATGAAGATATCTCTCACCAGCTGGGATATGAAGAGTATACGACGACACACTTGTGTACTGGTTTTCCCTGTTGGAGCCCTTGGGCTTATAGCATCTTGCTTTTCCAACTAGGGTTGTAGCTTGACTAATAATAATAATAATAATAATAATAATAATAGAGAAGACGTTTTGTACATAACTCGCTTTTCAATTATTTTATACAGACAGCGCTCTCTATTTCTCTCATTTATATGAAAATTTCATCTCTAGCTTGAAATTAAACTACTGACTTGAGAACCCATTCAATATTTCTATCTTCATAAAAATCCTTAATCAAATCAGTCTACATAAACCATGCTCTCTCTCTCTCTCTCTCTCTCTCTCTCTCTCTCTCTCTCTCTCTCTCTCTCTCTCTCTCTCTCTCTCTCTCTCTCTCTCAAACTAAAACATTATCGTTATTGACGATTATATATTCCTATAAGCACTTGAAAGACGTGAATTGAAACTTTACAAAGCCTCCAGCGTACTTATTATTTTTTGCATACAGGTAATGAAATGACGGAAAACCAGATACTCTAATAACGTTCGTACATGAAAATAATAAAAGGAAATCAGGATTACAGTTCAATGAAAAAACCAATCGGGTAAATTCAAGTTGTAATTACTGTCCATGAAACATTTGCAATTAGCATCCGATATTCGTTGACAATGAACAGCCTCCGGTCACATATCTTTGAAAGCAAAATGATATAATCCTTCCTAAACATTGAGAAACGTGTCTCATTCATGTTTACGTGTCTGTTCACGGGTACTAACTTTTGCTCAATAGGTAATTTAAAATCTACACGTGAGGTTATGCACATTGGCAAGTACATTAATAATCTTGAATACAGAGTAAAAAATATATCTATAACATCTTTTGCGACTTTAAGTAAAACCTGAACTCGTAGAGATGAAACTTTTTTGTTACAAGAGATTAAAAATAATTATCATTACAATATATCTCCCACTTTTTGAATGTTTATGAAGATCTATTTTTCTTTATAATTTTTTTCCCGAATGTTTTATTGTCTGCAACAATGTATAGAAGACACCACAACCATTTATTAGTGAAACGTATGCTATATATCACTCGACTCTCGTTTCCCGCCGGGAAAAATCTTTATTTGTTAACGATATTAATATTTTGCTTCCCCTATAAACGTAAATTAGTTTCATTTCATACCTTAATCTGATAATGACAAAGGCTTCGTCTCCAGAAAAAGGATTTAAATTCTTTTGTAGATTTATCCTGTCTATTTCGGGTCATCTCCCCTATATAACAAAGATCAAGTGTCTGGATATATATATATATATATATATATAAATATATATATATATATATATATATATATATATATATATATAATCTTTCCGGTCACGTTGACCGGCATTACCAAACGTATAACTACTCGGGGAGATTAGGTGGAGAGAGTTTGAATCTGCGTGAGTGCATATGCATCTAAATGTTTAGCCTTCATTGTTGACGGATGGCGTACACCACTTTTCAATAATATACTGGGGAAGGAGAATTGCACCGAAATGCAAATAAAAAAAACAATATATACAATTGTTTCACTACTGAAAATCTATTCATCGTGAACATTTCCAGGGTACTTTTTGAGTATCCCTAACGGCTCTCCTTGTATACATAGGCAATTCCTACAATAGTGTATATTATATACACGAGCTTTTGAAACAAAAAAGAAATATCACTTAACTTCATGAAGAACGCAGATTTTTCACATGGATAACCTATTGAGGTTGTCCAACATAAAAACAGAGAAATAAAATTCAATTTAAAATAATTAATATGTTCATTTACTATTCGGTCCGACATTGATTGATTAAAGCATTTCACAGCTCAAATACGAACAGGCAAGCTACAGCTGATCTACTGACTGCAAAGTGGACAAACTTCAATTTACTGACAATAAAAAAATAAAAAAAAAGATATTTTTTTTAATTTCAAGTATTAAGCCGGAATCTAGCTTGTTTAAATTTTTCTATACTGTAAATGATACGAATAAATAATTAGCCATGCAATCTTGAATAGAATTTGAAAAGATATTTCTTATTCTTTATTCATTACTTCTCAAATAGTTTATTTATTTATTTATTCAATTCCTTTCCTTATTGGGATATTTTTCCTTGTTAGAGCCCTTGGTCTTACAGCATCCAACTTTTCCAACTAGAGTTTTAACTTAGCTAATAATAATAATAATAATAATAATAATAATAATAATAATAATAAAATAATAGTAATAATAATAATAATAATAGTAATAATAATAATAATAATAATAATAATAATAAATAATAAAATAATAGTAATTACAACAACAACAACAACATAATAATAATAATAATAATAATAATAATAGTAATAATAATAATAATAAAGAATAACGCCTACAAAAGCTTAGTGGCACCTCTCCAAATAATGTAATTCTTAGAGTGCAATGATGAACACCTGTTCCTAGACACTGTCTGTACCATGCGTCTGTTGTCAGTCTGTCTGTCCTTCCTGGGAGCCAAAACAGGTTCATGATGTTTGCTTGCCTCGTGCAAGTATTTTCACCTTGGCTACCACTTTCATAGTATCAATAAACGAATGAAAATAAATCATTACATAGAGAAAATAACTGAACGATCATGAGAATCATTATAGTAAAAAGCCTAAATTCAATCAGATCCGTTCTACAACACCCCCAAAAACCTCTTGATTTCAATGGTCAATTTTTCAATTTGTCCTTCCACTCAATTTTATTCCAGAATATGTGATGTACTGTAGTCGCTCCTATTTGAAACCTCCATCCTTACTATTTTGTCTTAATCATTAATTTTAGGATAACCTAGTTAGTCTTTCTTAACTATATCATACATCATCAGATCTAGAGTAATGTGGAAGGTCATTACTATCTCATTATCACCCGCTGGCTTGACAATTTGCAGCAGTGTGTGGTTTCCGAATGTACCCTGGCCTATCTCCTCTCACTAGGGTACAACCACATCTTCTCGCCCCTGAGCGTAGCCGGAAAGAAATATATATATATTGAAAATATTATGTTGATGCCTAAGAGGGAGTCTTCGTGTGCGTGTTTCTCCCAGCTGCAGACGTGCGATGCCTCTTCTTACTAGTATTTCAAAGTCGTTCAACTCGCGGAACAGTTTCTTAATTCGGTTGGCTTCACTTTCGTAGAAAGAACCGAGAAGTTAATTTTATTTTCAAGTCCTCAACTATTTTTCCAAAGTTTTTCTTTCCGGGTTTTACCTTTTTTTTTCTCACTTATATTTTTTCTCATTGTGAAATTCTTTACTTTATTCTGTATCATACTATGCAAAGTTCATTAACAAGTGTAATGTTTTAGATCTCCCATTTCAACTTTAATCCTTACTCTGAATGTGTTATTAACATGTTTCTCGTAAGTAGAAAATTTTCAAACAACCCTCGCCAATGCTTCAAGTTATTACGTAACGGTCCGGTATCTTTGAGGTAATACAACAGGTCATTATCCATTACTCGAAATCCCGAAAACTTCAGTGAAAGGAAAAATAAACAAAATACACAGAAAATTATGTTTTGAATAGCAAGTCTTCATATCTATTCCGTCAGGACATGGCCAATTAAAAAAATGATCGAATCCTACCGCTTCCGCCAATCCAATAGTATTTTCATTTTTCATTTCCCTACTATCAGCAAATACCTCTGAATGTGGTTTATTCTATATTTGACCCTTCATTAGCATGTGAAACACGAGGCTAAATTTATTCTCCTGCCCCACGCAAGCATCGTAATACCTCATTGCTCATGGGAATGCAATGGCTAAAATTTAGCAATAAATTATGAAATCAAATGGTGTTCTGATGAATGCTTGTGAAGTGTTATATATCAGAGTACTTCGCTTCATAAGATGACCTTGAATTTTCATTCCCAGGTTGGAGTTTTCGTAGATCAATATGCTGTTAATAGGAACGCAATGCTTTGGGATATAAAGATATTAAAATATTATTCTAAAAGTAAAATTAAAGAGAAGCATTCTACTATATAATTATGACACATTACCTGGCTATGAATTTTTTTAAATAATTTGGAAAATTACATTAACCCCAGTATCATTATGAATATTTTGGAAGCCTTTTTTGTTTTTCTTGAATTATCCATCATTGTTTAATTATTGTGATGCAATTTGCATTGCCCTTCCATATCATACATCTTTTGTTATCTTAATAACTCTAACAGCCTAAGTATCACTTTGTTAATATTGCCATTTTATGAACTTTAAAAATTTAGATAAAAATGGCATGACAATTTATAATGCCTTTTAACACTTCATTGCACTCGGTTTTAATTTTGGTAATTGGCTTTCTTTACTATTTCATTCGCTCTGCTAGCACTCTGGACATCCTAAATATATATCCATTATCATTTCAATGTCTTATTTCCGATAACTTTAGCCTTCTTTAGAATAAGCCAGTGCCATCCTTATTTTCATAGCTCAGCCACCACAGTAAGGTCTTTTCCTGTTCTTAAATCTGTCTTTATAACTTTTAGACATCAACATATATATTTCTTTTCTGTAACGCTCAGGGCGGGGGGGGGGGGGAGAAATAGCCGTACCCTGGTGAGAGGGGATACTCCGAGGTACACTCAGAAACCACACTCTCCTACAAATTGCCGAACCAGCGGGTTGTAGTTTGGAAAGTGGGAGGGGGTGGGAAGGGTTTAATTTGTGTGTGTGTGTGTGTGTGTGTGTGCATATCTATCTAAATATTCAGAAGTCATGTTTGACAGCTCGGGTACACTAGTGACATCATAATGAACAGCTTTGACCAAAGACGCCTCTTAGTCTTATTATACCAATTTCCTTGCATATCCGGCTAAGCCCTGAAGTCTGTTGCAGAATATTTCGCCGGTCTATATTTAGCTCATTCCGGAGGCCGCGAGAGGGGTAAAACAGCGGCACCTCCTTTCAGTACTGAAAGTTACGCAAGCCTCGACCAACCTAGTTCGCCTTTAAACATGCCTGCTGTAGCCACTCTTGCCTTTGCGCATGCGCCATATGTTGCTACGTAGTTTTATCGCAGATGTGTGAGTCGGGTGTTACGCAGTATCTTCATATGGGAAAGATGTGCGAAAATTTAATTACAAGCCTCGAATGACAGAATACTCGAGTTATTCATTTATGTTTTTCATATACGACATCAACATTTATTTTACAAAATAATCTGTCATATATAAATGGTTATAGTAATAACATTAATTTTAAGGTATCAATTTTTATCATAGGAGCATATAATTCATATATACAACATATTTATATATATATATACATAAATATATTATATATAACAGTTTATATATATATATACATATATATATATATATATATATATATATATATATATATATATCTACCGATATGATCCTCGTAATGTGGTCGATAACATTTTCGTCTAACACGGAATTGGTTCCAGGTTCGTCTGCTGATTTAAGCAGCAAATTGTACCTGACAGCCACACGACTGTTGTTTTCACGATCAGCACGAGATATCCTGAAAATCGATATTCTAGCTTATCTTTAAGGATACATCATATATAATGAAAATCTCCCCTATATAATAAAGACCAAGTATATATATATATATATATATATATATATATATATATTATGTTTCTTGGAGGGAATTCATACCCTGGTGAGAAGGGGTATCCCGGGTTATACTGCCGTGTCGTAGTTAGAAAGAGGAGGGAGTGAGACGGGTTAAATGTGTGTGCATATCTATTATTTTTGTCGGGTCGCTTACACTAGTAAATCTATAAAAAGAGGCAGCTAATCATGACTCAAATATCAAGTTGTTATTCATAAATTCAAAATACAGGTTAGATACAAAGGGATAAACTATACCAATCTAGTGCCCAAAATATTCTTAATTTATAATCAAAATAGTTATTGGCAATGGTCAAATATGTTTTTCTTGGTCATAACTACTAGCTAGTCACTGTCCCCAAGATCGACTACATCTCACACAAGTGTTAATTAGGGAATCACTAATAACTCAGTGCTTCCATTGCTGAAATAATAGCAATCATCCTCATCACCATTGCCGCTTCCCTTTAGAAACTTGTAATTTTGAAATTATGTTCTCATGTCTTCGTTCCTGCTAATGCTGTTAGCCTTTCTAGTTCTCTTTTACACTAATACCATCTTTCCCAAAACCATAAAGCTTGAAATGTCCACTTTGGTACTATATAGATTATCATAAATTTTCGGTCTTTTATATAGCTATCACAATCAAAATCGTCAACCTTTTTCAGTCATAATCTTCAAACTTAGAATTGTCAAAAATTTTCAGCTTTAAACATAAATTAAAATTATCCAAAATTGTCAGCCATAATCATCAATATCAAATTTGCCATGGTCTCCATCTATGCCATCTCGTATCAACTCAATAGCATATTCGAAACTTCCGGTTGCCTAACATAATCATATTGTCATATACACTATGTCAGCCATAACCATCCTTACAAGTGTCATCTTACTTTCACCTTTACTTCATTATCAGAACGTCGACCACCATCAATAGCATCATCGTTATCTGCATTAACTCGATATTTTCCTACTTTAAAACTTCACTCATGGCGATTATCACTATGAATACAAAACCTCTATGGAGAATAGGGAAACTACCTTCAACCATCTGAGTGGATTTCCATGTGGCTATACGCGTGTGTATGTGTGTGTGCGCGCGTGTTTTCTAACCCAAAGGACCACGAGAGTTCCGCAAATAAATGAGAGTTGGGTACATAGTAGAGAGAAATCAATCCACGCCCAACCATTACTACTATACCAACAACGTCAACAGTCTCCAAGCGAACCCAAACCTTCCTCGACCCAACACCTTTAAATTTCGGACCCAGATGCCCCCCCTAAAAACACGCCCCCTACGTCACATTTTAGTTGGGGGCGGAGCGCCATGGGTACCGCAAACTTGCCATGTATTTCTGGGAAGACTTTTTCATGGGTGTAGGTGGCCCGGTGGACATCTTCACCAACACCTCGGAGTCGAAATTCGTAATGTAATGAACACAAACTAAGAAAATATCTTCCTTTTCCTTCACAGATATCATTTGGACCTTCAAGGTGATTTGGCATCAAGCAGAAATCCCCAAGATGCGGGAGAGGTTATTTTTAAATGTTTTTTATTCTTTTTTATAGGGGTCTCCCCAATTTTGGTCCGCTGTACAGCGCCGTGATATTTCAGAAGAAAGATATTAAAAAAAATCGAAAAGAATTCTTTTGATGCATAACATCAGGTTTTAATGTAGTAAAGAAATTAGACAATTACACGATACATAATTCAAGAACAACGAGAAAGTACGGTCCGGAGAAGGCGGAGTACGAATAACGGAGACCTTGAATGCACACACGGCCCTGAACGACTCGACGACTTGGCAAGGTCATGTTGAGGTACGGCGTGAAACCGGCATCTCCGAAATGAGCTCTGTAACACCTGCATAACAGCACGTCAAAGATGCACGCACACACACACAAAAACACACACACACACACGTGGAACCGAAATCACCTGTCTGTCACCAAGGGACCTCAGAGCAAAACCCCATCAATAATCCTCCGAAAACGGGAGGGAGAGGAGGAGGAGGAGGTGAGAGAAGGGAGGGGCCATTAGCGAGGGAGGAAGGGAGGGAGGGAGGACAGGAAGGGTGCAAAAGGGGCTTTATGCAAGAAGGGAATGAAACACAACTCGTAAAAAGTTATTGGGAGGGAATTTGGCCAGACTATGATGGTACAAAGAGAGCAAGCGGTGAGAGGGTCCATAGAGAGTTTCATGGAGGAAGGAGGAGGAGGAGGGATCTTTCTCCCTCAGCCCTCCTCCTCCCCTTCCTACTTCTACATCCGATGGAACATGGCAGCTATGCTTGCACAGACACACACACACATACATGATCACGAACGCACAACTCTCACTCTCTATGTGCGTCCCTCAGTTATCTACCCCAGTTTGTTTTCCCCTTATGTACCATAACACAGGGTACGAACACGATCAACAGTGCCTCCCGAATGCGTCTACTTCTTCCTTGGTCATTTGGACTCAAAACAAGGAAAGCTCTCGTCATGCTCTCTTTGTACTGGTTCGGCAAAGAATTTTTTTAAAGGGAATCTCCATTTTTTCAGTTCCTCATTTGAACGTGTGTTCAAATGAAAAGTAATCAGTATACTCTCATATACAAAGTACTTTATTTTACAATCTATATTTCAAGAATACGCCCGAGATATGTTTACGCAAGAGGTCGGTTTTCAGCATAACGTAGGAGTTATTTTTGGAGCCTGTAGATCAAACTGCGCTTTACTAAAGACCTCTGATACATTATTATTATTATTATTATTATTATTATTATTATTATTATTATTATTAGCTAAGATGCAATTCTAGTTGGAAAAACAGGATGCAATAACACCAATGGTTCGAACAGGGGAAAATAGCCCAGTGCAGAAAGGATATAAGGAAATAGATCAAATATATATGAAAAGTAATGAATAAAAAATGTAGAATATCTTAAAGTCAGTTACAACGTAAAATTACATCTGTTATATATAAACATATATACGCTACAAGTTTCAACTTCTTTAGATCCACCGATATAAGTGTCTGATTAGGAAGATCATTCTACAATCTGGTCACAACTGGAATAAAATTTCCAGAATACGATGTAGTATTGAGTCTTATGATGGGGATGGCAAGACTGTTAAAACATACTTGCATACCAGGCACTACGCACAACCTGTTATAGTCTGGAAAGCTCCGACAATAATAGATAATTATGAGAAAAAGGTAAATAAAAAGGAAAAAAAAAAAAAAAAACATCCTACTGAAAAATTGCTAAAAGTTGGATATCCTTTTTCATGTCCGTGAAAAGGAACGGATGGGGTCATCATATTTAATTACATTAAGTAAAATGAACGCAGCAAAATGTGTTTTCATTAGTTGAATGGGAAATAGTTTATTGTATTACTGACGCATTAATCAATTATTCAAATGCGGGGTAAAAGAACACTAGTAAAAGAAGAGTATACCTTTGGAAAAGCATTAATCACAAGAAATCCATAATCCTTAAATATTTTATTCAGTAAACGTCACCAGTCAGATCACACCAGAACGCAACACACACACATATACATATATATATATATATATATATATATATATATATATATAGATATATATATACATATATATATATATGTGTGTGTGTCTGTCTGTGTGTGTGTGTATTTGAAGCAAGGAAATTAAAGACGAAAATTTTTATTGTAACCAGTACTTTCGTTTTATTAGCATTTTAAGATTTACAATGAGTTTGACGATGTCAATAACTCCAATCAAGTTTTCACTATTCCTTTCATGGCGTTTTTTTCATTTTATACTTATCACGTGGTAGAAGTCATGATTTGAGAGCGCTCTCTCTCTCTCTCTCTCTCTCTCTCTCTCTCTCTCTCTCTCTCTCTCTCTCTCTCTCTCTCTCTCTCTCTCTCTCTCTCTCTCTGTGTATATATATATATATATATATATATATATATATATATATATATATATATATACACATATACGCACACACACACAAGTGCAAGCATCCAAATTTTTAAATACTTTTTACTTGTATATATAACTACATATACAAAAGATAAGACAAACAGAGTTTCATAAACGGACAACTAAAGAGAAATTAGAAGACCCGATATGACAAAACATTCCCCGTTAATAATCGTATTTTCGACGCTGGAGTGAAATATCCGAATTGATTCTGAACTCCAATTAGAGAGGTTCTGTTTGCAACTACGGAATATAGTTGCTCATTTGTAGGAATTAACGAGTGCTTAAGGGGATACAGTAATTACCGCCACATACACGCACACAAAAGTGCTATGACACTTAATTGAAGCGATAACTACTAGATAGGGTAACAAAATTAACACCATATTTCATGCTACCTAAAACAAAATAGGATTATTAATCAACAAATAAATCTATTCAATACAATAAATTTACAAACAAAATGATGATAACTGATATTGCAAAAAAATAAGACAACTCAGTCAGTCAATAATTACAATTTTCCTTCGATAATCACATATATAACGAGATCACATTTGATAAATATACTGTATATCGTATTATCGTGACGAGATGGGGATTAGCATTCGATAGTGCATATGGATACCCACAAAAACAATAAAAACAAATTATTGCATCATTCACTCCACTCAGGGAGATATAGAATTGATTGCTGGAACTCCGAACAAGACATTATTAACATTATTATGAAAATATAAAGTACTTGCCAATAAATACTCCTACATGCATTTAATAACACAATAACAAGAAAAGGGTGAAAAGTTTCATACGAACAAAATAGGAAAGTACATATACATTATATACATTTATATATATATATATATATATATATATATATATATATATACATATATATATATATACATATACATATATATATATACATATATAAATCTTTACATATAAATATACTTAAATGTGCGTGTGTAAATATATATATATATATATATATATATATATATATATATATATATATATATATATATATATATATATATATATATCTTCCCTTAAGAGGGAGGCTAAAGAAAAGATACAAAGCAGTAGTTGCTGCCACGTTTATCACTTAACTGATGAATTCATGCAAAATAATATAAGGGGGAAGGGGACAACTTCCATATCCCTGTATCAATAGACCAATAATTGCTGAAACTTTGTACTTTCATATGAGCCACAGTGATTTCTAAAGGGTATCATAATACTTGTAATCTATTTTCAGACTTGATGTTTTAGTGGGATAAGAATACACTTCATTTGTATATATTCATTATATCTATCAAATTATTATGTATTAAAAATGTGCTTCTGAAACCACGTCTTATCCATTACTTGGATATGTAGATGTGAATTGTTTGCTTATTAAGTAAGCTTGGTATCTTGTATAAACAATAAAATATAAAGACTCTAAGAAGGACTTTACCGCTTTCAACCCTAAGAATAGTCATAAGATGAATGAATAAATATTTTACATGAATAATTAAGGTTTCAATTTAAATAGCAGGCATTCATTCAAAATTGATCCGAGAGAAAAATTAGGGAACAACCTTCAGTGAAATCGATATCAAGGTATATCTGAACAAAGAGAGAGAGAGAGAGAGAGAGAGAGAGAGAGAGAGAGAGAGAGAGAGAGAGAGAGAGAGATTAAGGTACTCAACAAACAGCTCAAAGGTTATTGATTGGTACTGGCAAGGGTGGTTTGGGTGAGAGAGAGAGAGAGAGAGAGAGAGAGAGAGAGAGAGAGAGAGAGAGAGAGAGAGAGAGAATGGGTAGCTAGAAGGAAAGTGGGAAATATGCGCATGCGCATATTGGCAAATCAAATACAACATCTTACTTGAAGAAGCGTACCTTTAGAGAAAAAGTACGCGTGCAGAATATTTCTAAATTGCTGTAAATAGGTTCATTAAACTTGTAACTATGCGAATAAGATGAATGCGTCGAGGAAATCCATTCTACTATAAGCTAAAGGAAATAATAACCAATCACAATTAAATGAATATAAGTCAGTTTTTTTAAGTACCAATTGAAACTGTTCATTATAAAAGAAAAATTTTCTTTATTATTTTCTACTGGAGGTTCTTTTTTTTTTTTTTTTTTTTTTTTTTTTTTTGCTTGGTAAAACATACGTGCATAAGAAAGTATAAGAGATGGTCGGGTAGGGTGGGAGGGGAGGGGAGAAGAGAGGAGAAGAGAGGGGAGAGGCGGACCAGTAGAGACGCCAATTTCGCTGAACTTTCTTCTTGCAATTTGAGTATTTCGTAACAATTTTATCCTTCCACCGTTGTCCCCTCCTCCATATCTTCGCCCTTCGCTTCTCCCCTTCCTTTTATCTTGATCTGCTTTTATCTCCCCTCCTCAGATGCACAGATCTTTTAATCCCACGCTCGTCCTGCATCCATTTTTAGTGTTGTCGATATAACTGACATCTACTACTGCTGCTACTACAACAAAAGCTATAACTACTGCTGCCAACCAAACAAGAGCATTAGCCAGAGTATTAAATGATAGATAACACCAGCAATCATAATCCATATATAAGTTGCAACTATAATTGCTTACATTTCTATACTTAACAAGGTTAGGTGAAGTGACAACGGACATTGATAACTTCGTTACTTTCAAAATAAACAAACCTGGGATGTCGTCTCTAATTTCATTTACAGCACGTAATCCTCCAGACAAATTTCCTCAGACAAAATATGAAGTACTTAGCTTGATGTCCATGAGAGTTTTGTAGTAAATAGATACATAAAAAAAGAACTTTGAACCAAGTAGATAAAAAAGCTGTTGATAAACTGCATTAATCAGGATACTTTACAAAAGTTCTCTCTCGTTCAACCTTTATACTTTGAGAAAATTAATAATATTAAAAAATTATTACGTTTCAAAAATTATTTCAAATGATCGAATGACATAAACAACAAAAAATTAATAAGCAATCTATATTCAGCAGAGCAGAAAACTACATAACCCAAAAATTCAAAACGAAAAAGCAGCCAGAAATGGGAATATATTGAAGATACAACCTGGTAATAGCACGAAACTTAGCGATCAATATGAATGGTTTTGTAATGATCGTAATATTGAAAAAAAAAAAAAAACGTCGATACGAAATCTTCCAATTTTGCCTCCGGTGCCAAAAGTATCGTCTGGATTAAATGAAAAATGAAATCCTATACCTTACCAAGTTTCTAAGTTAGCATGTGTCAAAGTTGCATAACCTTTAAATTCCTTTGGCTTTTCGGTTCTGGCATCTTCCCAATGTTTGCTTATTTCACTCTTTGTACTTCCCCAAATTCAAGTTATTCGTTCTTCTCACATGTAAATATCAGGAAGATTTTCAGAAAACCTTATAATTATTGCAGAAATTTTATTTGGAAAAATAAAAATACATTTCATAAGAGCAAGATAATACTCTCTCTCTCTCTCTCTCTCTCTCTCTCTCTCTCTCTCTCTCTCAACATCGAGAGAGAGAGAATTGTCGTCTTGCTCTTATGAAATCTTTGCTTTAAATCCTTCTTGCATTAGATTACTCCTTTTCAATTGTTCGAGTTACATCTTGAATCTTAATCAGAAACGGGAGACAAGGTATGAATAGTTGACAAGTAGGAAAAGTATAGCATTATATTAAGACCCCTGTAATACGGTCTCTCTCTCTCTCTCTCTCTCTCTCTCTCTCTCTCTATATATATATATATATATATATATATATATATATATACATAGAGAGAGAGAGAGAGAGAGAGAGAGAGAGAGAGAGAGAGAGAAATTAGATAATATTACTTCACCTATTCATTAAAACACACAAACCGGACACATGATGAACCTATCTAGCTAATCTACAAACTGTTTCCAGCCACATTTTAACCAATTACAACAACAGCCTCCACCTGGTTATTTGCGAGTCGTACAACTTGCAAATAAACATGTTTCTTCTCCCATCTTATTTCAATTTATAACAAAAAGCCCTTGCTACTACTAAGAACTCCTAAGAAATGCAAAACATTGTATCCCTATTTATTATGAACATAAAACTCTTTTAAATTTTGAATGTTGTTACTAAACCCTTACAAACCTTTTGTGGATTTAAATAACACCCATGGGATCTTGCTGCCAACTCATACTGTTCAGTCGAGACTCCACACTTACTGTAAAACTCTAACAGGAAAATGAACAAATCTCTCCAGAACACCAAATAGTTATGAATTAATTTTGACTTCCAACGAAGGTTAGACGGAGTGAGTCACACTATTAAGCATTAGTGGCTGATCATGCTATTTTAAACAGTTACGTATTTAACTTAAGTTAAATATGTAGCAACTTAACCCCAATGTGAAATGTAGTTAAAAATTACTGTAAGTCTATAATGTATTGCCAGGATACCAATGTATAGCAAATCATCCCGTTGGATGTGCATATGTTACCTGTATCTCCTCATCACTTGTTTTATGATCGAGAAATGAAATTGTCGGAGAAAGGTCCAGACTCTCCTGCATAACATGAAGAGTTAGATGCCACGTTCACACTTCTGATTTGTAAATGAACTTTTTTAGTCTATAATGTATTCAGCTAATGGAACAAATCTATGGCTTCTTTCAATGAATAAAAGTCAAATTTGCTAATTGAATTGATTAAATTGAATTTGACCGAATAGAAACAATAAATGTAAACTATTATTGTCGAAATACTCGCATTACTTGAATACAATTATTACCCCACTATATCTATTATTTGAAATAAGAAATTCAATGAACAAACCAATACCTGGATGTACGCATTAACTGCATGCAGGTATTTTCGAGAAAAAAAAGTATGATAAACTATATGCATGCAAGCAAGATAGGTTCTGGGATATCCGCTGGGGTACAAAGCTATCGGCACTGTGAGACCGAAAGTGGTAGGAGGAGGAATTCGGAAGCGGATGATGGGGAGAGAGAGAGAGAGAGAGAGAGAGAGAGAGAGAGAGAGAGCAGTTTCGTCGAAAACACCTATACCAAAAGGTAAATTCCTCAAAATCCCATGTCTCCACAGAAAAGCTCCATGCAATTCCCAAATCTGAGGATGAAACTTCTCTAAAGAGAGAGAGAGAGAGAGAGAGAGAGAGAGAGAGAGAGAGAGGGGGGGGTCTACTGGTTGGAATACGAGAAAGATTGGACGACTATATATATATATATATATATAGAGAGAGAGAGAGAGAGAGAGAGAGCCTACTGGTCGGAGTACGAGATAGATTAGACGAAGGGAGAGAGAGAGAGAGAGAGAGAGGGGGGGGAGATTGTGGTGGAGGGTGTTGAGGGAGGTGCCAAGGACATTGGGAGGAGGAGAGAGAGGAGAAAAGGCCTTTTCGAGGTCATGGAGTACGCACGCCGGAAACAGCCACTAAGGGTGAAAGAGTAAAATATCCGGGATGTTCGTTTAGTGGGCCCAACCGTATTTCTTTAGGTTTAGGCAGAGTATGTGCGGTTTGACAGCATGCAAATACACACAGAAAGGTAGCGTCGGCTCTCAACTATGAGTTAATATAAATATACGCAGACACATCCTCATCAACGAAGAAGCCTGAAGAAGGATATTGATTACTTGATAAATGCTTATTTTTTCCTAGGAAATGCCTACCTTATGAAATAAAATAAAACGATGTTAGTTAAACCGTTTCAAAAATGCTATAACCTTGAAAAACCCGATCAAAAAGCAAATAGCGGACCCGCAAATCATGTGCTTTGTAATGGTCGAGATTTCAAGTCCCATAAAGACAAAACAGTTGACTTAACTGCTATTCAAAAAGAAAAATGTTAAGTTCTTGTTCAGGAGCATTATAGCATTAATCTTAATAAGCAAAGTTACTCCACCTTTTCATAAAATCAGTTTTCAATCATACCCATGCTGTCTTGGATACACAAGTCGGTTTCAATATTTTTAATGGATGATTAAGGGTATGTTGTCATTGTTATCCTTATTCAGTTAAGGTGTTGTCATTATCATTATTCAGTTAAGGAACGGAACTGATATTGTTCCAGTTAAAGTTGGTGATGTATATCATTACTTTATTTGAAAAATATTCAACCACTATCAAGCTTATAATAAGTAACTCTAATCAAGAACATTAAACTTATACCAACAACAATAATACCAGTAGAAGCAATTGTAGAAAACAACACGAAATAAAACATACATTGAAATAGCACTTAACCAAAATAAACCGACCGAATAAATTGTAGGTACAAAAGGGGGTGTTCACCTTTGGTTCAAAGGCCTTGATGGGTAAACCTCGCAAACATGTTTCTTGTTAATAAGAAATTCCTAGTTGCGCATAGTAATAATAGACGTTGAATACGACATTAACTATACATATTATTTAAACCATTGCCTTTCATTATGAAGACTGGCAGACCACTTCACTTGCAGACAAAAGCCAGCATGATTAAGATATTAGAATGAAATAATAATAACTGAAATAAAATGATTAATGAACTGTAAAAAAAAAATTTCCAAGTGCATGTTCCGAAACTCTTTCTTCGTAGCCAGTATTATGAAGAAATTGTAAAGTGCAATATCACTTATCAAATAAGTTTATCTATCAACTAAAAGTCAAGCTGTGATGAAGAACCTAATCAAAAATATTCTATCATTTATCCTGTAAGACCTTTGCAGTACCAGCTATAAATGGATTATATAAAAAAGCATCAAAGATAAAGATATATATATATATATATATATACACACATATATATATATATATATATACACACACACACACATATATATATATATATATATATATATATATATATATATATATATATACACACACACATTATATATATATATATATATATATCTACTGTATATATATCAAGGTTTAAGTTCATTTAAAATAATATAAAAATTAGTATATCACAACCAAGGCATTCGAAACCCAATATGATTGCACCAGTTGGATATAATAGCTCTTTCAAGTCATTTCAATCAAAAGTAAGTTGTTTTCCTCAAGTACTGCATGTGCACCACAATTACATGTATTACATTGTGCATAGTAGAGGATTCAAGAGACATCCGTTTTAGATGTAACAGCTAGGGGTATTTTTATATTTATAGGTCTATATTTAAGAAACATTTCTATATAATCATAAAGTTATTAGAAATAAATAAAAAAAGACACAAACACGCTTTTTGATAACTGCATTTACAGGACATGCTAACCGAACTATAGGTACAGTTGAGAGAGAGAGAGAGAGAGAGAGAGAGAG
>NC_090725.1:236865751-236875751 GCF_036898095.1 Palaemon carinicauda | reverse complement strand
TGCAATAAGTTGATATTTTATCACCTTTTAATTACAGTTTACCGCTCATTTTGCTTTAGTTGGCGCATGGCATTCCTAGAAAGGAAGGTTGCTGGAATAAAAATAAAAACTAATCTTTCTTTCCTGAATAATAAATTCAACCAACAATCCTGTTAACAGTTAAACTTAAACAGGGGTAAACTGAAATAAAATGAAATTCACCCAAAGCTCATAAAACCGGTGAAAACAGGTTAATGAAGCATGGGTGGCATGCAAGTCATTTTTTCCCCTCGATAACACACCGTTACCTTAACATGACAATCTCTATGTAATTCAGCTCTATATATTATGCAACTACTTTCACTTACTTCTTTATCAAACGTTTGCACTGAGAAATATTAAATTTTGGCTAAACTATAAAGAGTTGGCTCATGGGTGCGTGTCTGTTATAGAGAGAGAGAGAGAGAGAGAGAGAGAGAGAGAGAGAGAGAGTTGAGATAATGGCCGGCTAAGCAGAACGCTTCGACTTCCAGAAAGGATCTTAAGATAAATAAATCTAAACAGTAAATCTAAAGCTAAAAGTAAGACATATGATTTTTTCAAAATAAAACGCTCGCTTAAATACTTTCCTTATAAGGACAAGTTAATGAAAAAATATTGATACATTAAAATGCAACTCATTTAAATAAAAAAAAAATTTTGTAAATGTAAGGTAAAGATACGTTTTCTGACTTACTGCTTATTAATTAAAAAAAACTTACATTTTTACTAAATATATAAAAGGGGTTTTAATGACTAATACCGTGGGAATAATGATGGAAATAACACAGAGACAAAAAAAAAGGGCAACATGGTTACGAGAGCAATCTAAAGTAGAGGATATTTTAACATGTAAGAAAAAATGGACTTGGGCAGGACATATAATGATAATGACAGATAATTGGACATAAGAATAACATAATGGGTCTCTAGAGATTGCAAAAAAAGCAGGGGAAGGAAGATTAGACAATGGACTGACGAACTAAGAAAGTTTACGGGTGTGGAATGACATAGAAAGACCATAAACAGACATGCCTGAGGCTTTTGTTCTGCAATGGACTGGTAACGGCTGATGATGATGATGATGGTTGGCAAATGCTTTAAACAATATTGCATTAGTGGTTTTGCGTAGATGGGAAAATAAGTCTTTTAATTTGAGTTTTACTGAAATACCTCAAATTAATTAATCTGAACTATGATCAGTGTCCCATCGGTGAATATTAGTGAAATGCGTCTGTTAAATTTTGATATAAATCAAACTCGAGTGTAACATTGGTAAAAGTTTCAATCCGGTTGGGACCAAATTGAGGAATGATCCTCGCAATCAAATGATTAAAGCGTTGGTTCTTCAAAAGTTCAAATATAGTGTAGGTTAACAGAGGTCTCATTTCATAGATTATATGTCATATGTCTGTTTAAAACTCTATCTTGATATAGAGTCTTTTGTCTCTTTGTTTTTATCTCTAAAAGTTTGTTTTTACCTCATATCTTTTTCTAACTTGAATGCTTTCCCACTCGCAGCCCTTGGGCTTGTAGCATTTTTTTTTTCCAACCTACCAACAACCCAGGAATCCCTAAATCCATGGCTTTTTCATTTCCCACCTCAAAACAATTTTAACTTATTACCAGATCAAAATTGAATTCTATATAAAAACTCATATCATATATATAAATATATATATATATATATATATATATATATATATATATATATATATATATATATATATAAAGCACATAAACATTAGGGCAATAACTAAGCAACGATTGGACATGGAATACAAGAAAGAAGCAACGAGACAATATTAAAAAAATATGCTAATAAAAGCGCACACACACCTCGCCTAACCATCCCTTCTAATCAGAGTGTCATCCTCAAAGGTCAATGCCTCGTGTTCCCTATTAACGTAATTAAGCAACACATGCGAATTAATTCGAATGATTGGTCATATTTCACAACCTGTGAGTCGTCGGGGTTAAAAAACCCTCCGGATATAATACGAAAAATCATGAGTTGAAAATGAATGGTAAAAGTGTGACTTTATGGAACAAGTCCTCGCATGACAACCATAAAATTATTATAAATCTTAAAATCATCGCTTCCACTTTTATTTTCAACTTTGCTATCATTATTTTCAAAATAGGATATCATCTATATTGACGTATGCATTTAGTATACATATACATTAGCATACACCAGCCAAATATAGGTGTATGAATGCATTCACTCGTGTAAGCAGCTGCAAATATCAGCACATACATTCATACTTATGCAAATAAATAAAATAAATAAATATATATAATATATATATATATATATATATATACACACTGTTCATACGGTGTGTGTGATTGCATGTGTGTATAAAATTTAACGAAATTCGAAGACAATGTAACTAACGTTCCATTGCTATGAATTTTTTTTTTTATTTTTTTTTCCCTACAGTACATGGCCATTTGGACTGAAATCATTTGCAAACTTCTCATTACCTTAATAGTTTATCATCATCATCATTAAAGTATTTTATGTTTACCATTTTCATCATCATAATACTGACCTGGATAATGATTATCATCATCATTCCATTAGAAATAAACATCTTTAACATTATCAAATTGAAAGCAAAAAAATTAATTTCACAAATCAAAGACAGTAGCAACCTCTTAAATCTCCCGACCGTCCAATCACTTGCACAGGTAAACTAATCCACATCAATCTGAATCATACTTCCCCTCTCTGTTCATTCAAATAAAGAAAAATAAACAGCCGCTATTAATTAAATGTCATTCAGGCTGATTCAACGGTCAATAATCTTTGCAATTTTACACCTCAATGACTCTCTCTCTCTTTCTCTCTCTCTCTCTCTCTCTCTCTCTCTCTCTCTCTCTCTCCTTTGTTTTAGGATCCTGGTTGCTCCAAAGACTATTCAAGAAGAGAAAACACAAACAAGACAATAGGCCTAACTAATAAAAAAAAAAACGAAAAAAAACGAGGGAAACCACAAGTAAACCGTACTACTCAACGGATTATAACAATAAGGAAATAGACATATCTATTCAGAAGAGAAAGACTTATAATAACTTTTTAACATATACTGTTTCCCCATGTACCTTTCGAATGAGCAACTCATTCTGCGAATTTACATCGAGATATATATATATATATATATATAATGTAGAGAGAGAGAGAGAGAGAGAGAGAGAGAGAGAGAGAGAGAAAGCGCTTCTGATCATGGGTGAGGTGATTTAGCATTTAAAGTTTACAGGTAATAACAGAGGCAAATATAATATAAATTAAGAGCTTTCTATTAACAGGTCGATTTAACGCTGTATGGTGCTACTGTGACTCTCATATGATAAGACAGATGAATATCTCATAAACATATATTCTAGTTAGTTCTGAAGAATAATCATCATACATAAATTGTTCGGGAAGTAAATCAGGAATAATTACTTGAAACTGGTAGACTAAAAATGACATCACTTATCATTAATGTTTAAAAAAAAAAAAAAAAAGCACCACATCTTGTTGAAAAAAATATATAGCACATTCTGACAATCTTCGAGAGTTGTATTGCATGTTATAACATGTCTCTTCAATTTTATATTTCAAAGATTTTTCAATTTGCCCTTGTCAGAGTTAAAACCATTATTATAGATATGGCTACATATGTCGGTAGGTTTCAACCCATTATCAAAACAAATACTGAAATGCAAAGACCTCTTATCTTTTTGATTGATTAAATTTTGAGCGGTTATCTTACTTCATAAAGCATTAAATCCAAAAGAGAAACATACGAAGACACACTTACCTTTCAAGGAGGGATTCGAACCAGCACATGAGGCTAGATCCAGGTTTATGTAATTCAAAATACAACGGTTCAAATCCCACTTGGAATGATAAAGTGTTTCTTCACAATTTTCTATTCGAATAATTTTACTTAGAGAGGTACACGTCTCTAAATCGTAATATGGAAAACGAGTAGTTAAAAGGTCTTTGAACCTCAATTCTTTTTAGCAATACATACACAATATAAATTTAACAAATAGTTTCTACTTGGATATCAATATTATTAATCAAGCCACAGCCAATGAGTTAGCTTTCTATCAAGGAAAGTAATTTCGCACAGACGAATTAAATGAATGTATCGATATGCCCGTACTCTATAATCAAGATTTTTCCATATTGCTTATAAAATGTGGAATAGTTGGGATAAATTGCATTAATCTGCCTAAGCCACTGAAAACGGAATTAACCATAGTTTTTTTCTTAATAGGAACAGAATTCATATTTCAAATACCTTATCTAAAGTTTAAAATTTTCTGCGTCAAGTTAGCCCCGGGTCGTCTTTTTTACGTGTCACATAATAGCGCAACTAGAGTAAAGTGGAAGTAAAAACAGGAATAAAGAAAATAACTATGTAAAAGACGCAAGCGGGTGTGTAATATAAGGGTTTATTCAAAATAAAATCGAGTACTTGATGTGTAACAATATTCAATCTTTTATTACAAGCATATCTCATTAAGATATGTCTTTTTCAGTTCATGATTCACAAAAATAAAAACTTAAAACTTCTAAATTCTGACAAAACAGTAAAAGTAATTTAAATAAACCCCCTCGTATGATTTTCTTATCGACTTGGTTTCATAAATCTTTGCTTTGTCCCCGCCTCATACATCGTTACCCAATCTTCTTACGCCATTCTGAAAGATGATAAATCATCTGTCACAAATATCTTGACAGCTATCGATCAAAAAACTCTCAGGCATGAATTTAGACCCGAAATTACGGACATAATCGAGATCTGGAAGGAAATTATTCTATGTTGCTTAACAAAAGTGTATTTTCAACAGGACAATTCTCATGATTACTACATCGTCTTCATGGAACTTCGTCTACTGTTGGCTCAGTCTACCTTTTGTGAGGTTTCTACCAGTTTGAGTTACCAATAAAAAAATAGGAGTCAATCATCAAAACCAGGTCATTCATTTGAGAGAGAGAGAGAGAGAGAGAGAGAGGAGAGAGAGAGAGAGAGAGAGAGAGAGAGAGAGAGGAGAGAGAGAGAGAGAGAAAGGAAAAAAATTACTTTGTCAGGCTTAATAATATTTTAAGATATGGGAGGAAAAGGACAAAAGCCAGGGGGCAAAATTAGATATACGAGTAATCTAGCTATCTATGAAGTGGCAATGATGTATACCAAGGATCTTTTGTCTAAACCTCATCAGAGACCTAATGTGTATTATATATATATATATATATATATATATATATATATATATATATATACATATATATACTGTATATATATGTATGTATTCACAAATAGGTTTTGATATCAAATTCAATCTGCTTACCCATTAGGTTCTTATTCAAAGGGCTGGCTGATTAGATAAAATCTCTGACTCATGATTCACAAGTCGTAGTTCAAGCCCCGCTTGAAGCTCGAAAAAGTTTTCACTAGTATTCATAACCAAACCCTCCCTGAGAGCTAGAGATGCCGGTTTGGGGGAGCCTATTAAGTCTATGGGCTGAATCATCAGCAGTCATTAGCTGACCATTTTTTTACCATAATTTGGGTGGAGTGGGGTTTTGGATGCTAAACTTTTGTTAATATGGTTGGTTTCTAGGACATTATTCTGTCTTTTATAAAATATTTATATAGACAGTGATATATATATATATATATATATATATATATATATATATATATATATATATATATATTCAAATAAGCCATATATATTTTTGATACATTAATGTCTGGATTCTCTTAACGACCTCGGGATCAGAGCCCCAGGCGAAATCACACAAAGACAAGAGCTTGTGACCGGCCGGGAATCGAACCCTGGTACGGCAAGCTTGTATAGACAGTAACTAAACCACTTGGCCACGAAGAAAGATTTATATATATAAATATCTATCTATCTATCTATCTATCTATATATATATATATATATATATATGTGTGTGTGTGTGTGTGTGTGCGTGTGTGTATGTCCCTTTGAGGTTGGAGTGGGAGGTTTGGCTGCGTAGGTTGTACTCCCAATAGAATTACTCTTTTGAAAGTTGACTAGTATTATAGAATGAGGCTGCCAGCAGCCTCCATCCATAACTCACATGTGTTCAAGGGGCTGCTGATAAGCAAATATAGCGTAAAGCATTTGTTGGTGGTTACCTTTTAGGTTAGGTTGCCCATCTCTCAGACAAGCGTTACTGACACCGGTTGCAACGCGAGTGTGCAGCTGTCCCATAGCAATAAAGAAAAATAGAATTAATTTCAACGAAAAATAGTGGTGGACAAAGATTTTATCCTAAGTCAATGTTCATCACTAATACGATTTTCAAGACCTTTGAACTTTGCCCTCTAATCCGACAGAGTGACGAGTATAATTCTGTACGTAATATGTGCCATTTGAAGACTCTCAATCATAAGCCTTTAACGGTAATAAAAGAGCAAAATCCTTGATAAAAAAAATACATGCGTTGGCCACATGCAAACGGGTTGCGTTTACGGGTGCCAATCAGTCTCATGAGAGATATAGAAACACTTTAGTGGCAACTAAATTAGCAGGTACAGCTGGCCACTTAATTTCACTGAACTTTGAATACTATTCATTTTCCTCTAATAAGTCTGGCTTAAGAACTGCTTAATGGTCGCCTCTGTTTCGGAGTAACTGATGCTCCTCTATTGAAAATTAATTGACGAAGGAATAAAGTATAAAATTAACCATGGACTTTGAAAGCAAATACAAAACTATCTGAAGTACCTATTATACGGATATTGTTTACTCTACCAAAGGATTCTAACTTCTGAGAATGCAGCTTCGTGTGAATATTGAAGGAAAATTTCTACTCCAAGAGAACGTCCGTTTTTCGAAAATAGAATTACTAGCACTATTTGCCAATAAACAAATTTGCCCCTTTAATTTATCGCGGTAATAATTACATTTGACGTGTTATGGACACCAGTGCAGTAAATAACTTAGAATTAGATTTTGGAGCGTTTCCTTCTGTTTTCATTCCGTACCTAAACAAGCTTCGTCTTTCCCACATGGGCAAACCACTATTTCTGTACAATACTAGTACAAAAATTGTAAACCACCTGTATCTTTCTTCCTTATACTCTCTCTCTCTCTCTCTCTCTCTCTCTCTCTCTCTCTCTCTCTCTCTCTCTCTCTCTCTGAGAGTAGAGGGTAATTCTCCTTTTACTCTTGTAGGATATCGTCCAATAACTAATTCTCGACCATTTTTAGTTGACCCCCACGTCGACTGGAGACCATGTTTATATCATTTCGAACACCTGTTCCGACATCTGTGTGAAGGAGAACACTTTCAGTACACCCGTTCACTCAACCCGGATAAAGTACCCATTCTAATGATAAAAATTTCAGGCTAACATATGTATGCCACCTGGGGAAAAGTCCAGAGGGACGGATACATCTAATTCTAAGTCTCTTCATACAAAATGATACATATTATACATCGTTATGTGGGAGAATTGTAGAAATAATTCATTATGCTTTGTACAACACATGTACATCAAGTGATCGGCTGTACCTACAATGACTTTACATAGTATATGAACAACTGACAGGTTGAACTTTACACTTGAAGGCATTTGTGAACGTGTATAAGAGCAAGGAAGTATTTATGGTAAAAATACATATACTTGTTTATAGGATTTACTTATATATAGCTCTTGGTGTCTATGGGGATAGCAAATAAATATCAATAACACGTGACTGTATGAGATCTAAAGTAACTACCATAAATAGCACATAACGACAAAAATAATGGTTACACGTGATATGTTGAGAGAGAGAGAGAGAGAGAGAGAGAGAGAGAGAGAGAGAGAGAGAGAGAGAGAGAGAGAGAGAGAGAGAGAAGGGGGTCATAACTAAGCGTAAATGTTTACTCTCATATCGATCGATAGGCACGTGAGAGAGAGAGAGAGAGAGAGAGAGAGAGAGAGAGAGAGACTTTCGCTGATCTATTACCACTGACATTCCTGTACTGTGGCGTTGACGGCGTATATCTTTTCACTTTCAGTATAATCACAGCACACACTACCAGAGCGGTATCATTACTATGATTAGCTTCAGTTTCCCTTTTACATTTATTTTCATTTGGAAGGTACAATGCTCTCTTTTTGATAACAAGGAAGTGGTGTTTTTTTTTTTCAGATCAATCGTGATGGTTTTTGATAAGATAATACAAATAAAAAAAATTATACATATTAAGACAAAAAAATCATAATAGTAAAAAGGAAAAGAATTTTAAACGGAAACCAAATCAATCTGATAATACGTAAATTACTGTATTGCTACAACTAATGACGATTACAATGACAATGTCCGTGTTTTATGTAAATAAACATAAATATTGAATATTGCAGAAAAAGACTAACCTCAAAGCATATGAAACCTTTTTGGTTAAAGGACGTTTCCATTAAGAAAAAAAAAAATATACGAGATAAAATGTTTTGCGTATCGTCATGATCAGCAAAATTTTATTAGTCAGGACCACCCATACTAGGTTGGTTTGCTGTGAGCGATCAGACAAAAATCTTCCACCATTACTAATCCTCACTGGCCAGCATGGCGACGAAAACTGGCCAAACTCCAGACATTAAGAACATGTCTGAGGCCTTTGTCCTGCAGTGGACTAGAAATGGCTGGATTTCTTTTGTGTGCGTGTATATATATATATATATATATATATATATATATATATATATATATATATATATATATATATATATATATATATGAGTGTGTGCAATATTATTTCTTTTATAACTTCATGAAAAAGGGAGGATTCTAAATGAAACTCAAAGTTGATTGGAAGGAAGCAATACTCTTTTCCCTCCACTTGAATGGTCTTCGGAATAAAGGAAATCAGAAAGAAGAAAATTACAGAGTTGAAGAATGTACATTTTAATACACAATTCAGGTGTGGGGATCGATAAAGGGAATTTCATAACCTATAAACAAGAGTATGGATTTACTTATTTACTTATCACAATATACACAAATTAGAGCACGCCATTGTTCTTTCTTTATATTTCATCAGAGGAAATCATACGCAATGCATCCTTTAGCTATTTAAGATATTTACTTCCATGGAAAAACATCACTATTTGCCAACAAAAATAGAAAAATGGGAACAAGGGCCAATTAATGCAAAAAAGCTATATAATCATACTGGTAAAACAAGATAACTAAAAATAGATTAATAATGAGAATGCATTGGTGTCTCCAACATACATACATACAGATATTTAAAATAATCTGCCAAAACACACACGAAGGCAAACCATTTCCACACCTAATTACGCAAGAGACAAATCTGAGTGTAACTTTTAACCTGAACCTGAGCGGGTCTCAACTAGACAAAGCTCAGCTATCCCTGCCAAGAAAGTGAACAATAACTTTTATTTCCTATCCCTTTTGTCGTTGTTTGGTAACTTCTTAGGAATAATTACGTTTTCTGCAAAGCTTCTGTAGATTCTAAATCCTTTAACAACAGCTGATTTGATGAACACAGTAAGCTGGATTTGACTGATTTTAATATAAGATTTATCACCACTGCCTAAAATATGAGATAACATCCAGACATGAAATTCAGATATTACAAGATGTTGGAGAGAGAGAGAGAGAGAGAGAGAGAGAGAGAGAGAGAGAGAGAGAGAGAGAGAGAGAGAGAGAGTTTGATTGAACATTATCACTTTATTCATGTCACGAAATCACATTACTGGTAAGAGATACAACTAAACTAATCAAATTCTAGAAACAGGCTTCTTCCGATAAGTGTCAGACTGTCAATCATTTTGTCTATACATAAATGCAAAGACACACACACACACACACACACACACACATATATATATATATATATATATATATATATATATATATATATATATATATATATATATATGTGTGTGTGTGTGTGTGTGTGATAACATACTTCATGGGATGA
>NC_090725.1:236850751-236860751 GCF_036898095.1 Palaemon carinicauda | reverse complement strand
ATATATATATATATATATATATATATATATATATATATACATATATACACACACACACAAATATACTCTTTCTGAGTGGGGATACCTTAACGTAGTGAAATAATTTCTGTATCGCCATGATCAGCAAAACTGTATTAGTCAAGGCTACTCATACTATGTTGGCTTGAAATGAGCGATCAAACCAAAGCCTCCCGCCACCACCAATCCGCAATGGCCAGGGTGGTGATGAAAATGGCCAAACCCATGACCAAGACAAGCCTTTGTCCTCCAATGGACTTGAAACTGCTGCATTTGTTGTTGTTGTTGTACATATACAGAACAGCCTTTTGGATATAATAAAACGAATAACATTTTCATAAGAAAGAACATAAGTTCGTCTAAAAATAAAAATACACCTGATAAACAAATACGACATAAGGACAGTCTGTCACGCGTACAAAAACACTTGAGGAAACGTGCCTCACTCTGGCAGGCTCTGGTCGGATTTCGAAAAGCTCTCTCTCTCTTCCCTGGAGCCAGATGAAAGAAGAAGGAATGTTGTAGGAATTTCAACATCTTGGCCTGGACCAGTTTCCAGGAAATAAATGTCGCACTCAATTAGTAACTGAGAAGGGATAAACACTATATATATATATATATATATATATATATATATATATATATATATATATATATATATAAATATATATATATGTACACATTATATATATATACATACATATATATATATATATATATATATATATATATATATATATATACACACACACAAAAAACATACCTTCTTATATGTTATCACCAAAATAAAATATATTTAATATCCAAATGCGTAAAAGAGAATGAGATCTGAGACTGCAACAAATGCTACGCTAACAAAGAAGTCTCCAGTCCTTTGGATAACACTCCACGTATTGTGAACTACATCAAATTTCCTAAGCAGACTCAGAGTCACCACGAAATCTAACATTGCAGAGATAAACGCTATCTCTGGAAGGTCTTTATCTTATCTCGATGGCAACACAGGGCTGCTTTAGGAAATGCGATTTGCGTAATTTTCAATAGGTCCATGTGTTGTGAAGGTCTGTTAAGAATAGTGGTACAGGAGAAGAGAGGGTACTGAAATCGGTTTCTGAAAAATGATAATCATTGGCTTTTATTAGCTATTACAGGAGATTTTTAGCAGAAAGATGCTAGTCAAGAGGATCAAGTAAAATTCATAATTCGTTTAAACAAAGTGATTATGTGAAGAAATCGGGACGACATTGCTATTCATTTGAAATCATTCTAACCAAGATGTTTACAAAATCGGTTTTTACATAATCAGTTTCAGAGGTTCCAATTTTAAGTAATGGCTGTAAATCACCATCTAATCGTTTAGTAAAATGTCTGAATGATCAATAAGACGTCTTAGGAGTTATATGGAAAATTGCGATATCATAGTGTCACAAAAGAAAGATAAATAACCGTCGTAAAAAAATAAAGTACAATCATAAAAAGTCTAGCACAAAGCTATTGGAAATATTCAGGTGGAAAGTATCAAAACACCATTTCGATATTATCCACAGGGCGTTCACTGTTCATGGAACACCATTAATTATAAATATCTTATAACATATTCTTTTCAAAGAGACTTTTACCCAATCTTTAAGAAACATTGATTCTTTTTTTTATGATTTACAAGAGTATTTTTTTTTTTTAAGTCAGCATAACCTTCCTTACTTCTGCTATATATGAATGAAGTAAGACTCTTGAGAAGAATGCAGTCCTAACATTAACCATTATTGTATTGATCTTTAGTCCAGATTGAGTTTCTTTTAATTTCTTTTAATAAATGTATAAATTTTCATAAATATTTTTTCTGATATCAATGCCCAAAAAGTACAGTGAGCAGGATGCCAGGTTTTTTTCTTTCCCTTTGTGGCCCAGAATCTCAAGGGAGAGCTTGATAACCGAAATGCGTAGTAAGACAGATTAAGAAAGAATGAGATAGCTAGGGGGGAGTGGTATGGTATAGCAGAGCCTACTGCTGTTTATACTGATACTCATGGTAAACATTAAACTTGCAAAGGATATAAACACTCAAATACTTTACTTATTTCTCAAGTCAGTGTATAAAAAAAGAAATAAAGAATATCAAATACTGACATACAGGAGCGTGAGCTAATGAGTCTTATTCATTCATAAAAGGACAATATGGTTTCGAACAATTTCACAAAGAAAAAATAAAAAGCAGAAAAAAAAATAAATTCATGTACTGGAATAAAAATATATTCACACTTTCATTGCTTACTTGAATTAAGTCAACACTAAAATGTATGCATGAAGCAGAATTCTGTTGTAGTGCAATAACAGAATCTGCAAATCCTTCGCTTAAAAGAAAATATTTACACATGAATTGCTGAATTACTCGCAAAGCAATCAAACAAAACTTATCAACTAGGAAAATCGAAAACTTTAGACAATGAAAAATTAGAGACCATAAAAATACGTGCAAGTATATTTTACAACTAAGCATAAACTTTGATTAGCTGAATGCAACTGCCTGACGATTATATTTTACCTGTATGTAAATGACGTCACGGTGGGGTTGGTCATATCGAACTAAAGTAATGTTCCGTTTTACAAAAACAAGTAATTAAAAGAAATTACTATATAAATATAATGTAAAATAAATATAAGACATAATACTAAGAAAAATGTACCTTTATACAAATAAAATTGTGGTTAACCACACTGTACACTAGTCTTACTAATACTTTTCTTAACCATTCCTACCATAATTAGTTATCTGCGCTCACTCTTATTCCATCCATCTTTCCTACCAGCTAAAAAAAATACCCCCCAAAATCCTTCTAAAAAATAGACAACTGACTGTTATGCAACATGGGCAAAGGGATGCTCGAATAATCTTCAAGTAATGAAGGGCACTGATTATTTTTGAGTCAAAAGATAAGGTATCACCGTTGTGCATACCCGCCCTTCAGTACATCAAGCGAAGGCTGGTTCTCGATGTCCTAAATTCTTTATTCGAGAACATCAAGGTCGAAGTGCATTCATTATTGACACCATTATACGATCTCCAATTTCATTTTAACTTGCACTTAAAACTACTAGGCAAACCAGTTAGTACCGATTTGTTCAATGAATGGTTGTAATTTCTAGTAAATTTGTGAATGAAATAATAGTTTTGAAGTCGTTACCAGGAGAAATTCCCAGACATCTTGACATTAAATCTCTCTCTCTCTCTCTCTCTCTCTCTCTCTCTCTCTCTCTCTCTCTCTCTCTCTCTCTCTCTCTCTCTCTCTCGATAAACCTACAATTCCCTAAAATCATTTTTGTATCACCTGCATAGATGTCCCTCTCACGACTAAAAATCTACCAAAATTATGTGCTGAGAAACTCGTGACATAGACGACAGAAGGGGTGTCTTAAAACGTAGATTCCGAATAATTCTCGAGCTCGATATCTTGACTGAAATGATAAGGATTTATTATGGATTTAAGCCTAGCAGGTACCACTACATTTTACTAGTACGGCTACAAGACAGACCATAGTTGTTTACCAGGATCTGATTGCTATTTATAACACACACACAAACATACATACATATATATATATATATATATATATATATATATATATACATACATACATACATACATACATACATACATACATACATACATACACATATATATACATATATGTATATATATATATATATATATATATATATATAATATATATATATATAAAGTACAGGAAGGGACGAGAGTAACGTCCAGTAAAAAAAATAACAGAAACAAAGATGAAAAGCTATTAAATATCACAATAAACAGTTCAGGCTGTACCCATGAGAACTAATATAAGTGACACAAAAAAACTATGAAAACAAACGACACATTTCGAAAGCTTCGAGATATAGTTACGAAAAGCAAGAAGGATGTCAATGAAACGGGAGAAGGATCTACACGAAATACAAAAAAATCATAAGAAAAAAATTAACGACAGACTGACGAACAATGAAATCGCGAGTGAAAAAATTAGATATAAAAACTTATAAAGTGCAAAGAACACAAAGGAATAAGAATGAGAGGACAAAAATAATGTAAAAAGATAGAAAAGATGAAATGACAGTAAAACAAGGTCCTGCCAGATTTAGAAATAAGGCGTAAAGGAGAATGATGAGCCGAAATGTTTTGGCAGAAGTGTGAAGTGAATTTAGAGGGTCAAAATCATGCCTGGGCGCCAATAGGGCTAGACTTCGACCTTGAGAGGTTAAGAGGGTCGCCGAGAAGCCACGGGAAAGTGTGGAAGGGGTAGAGGGAGAGATATACTTCCCATAAGGACAACATACTGAATTTCCCTTTTTTTCTCTCTCTGAATCACTAATACCAGGACTGCTTACATGTTACACATATTGTAATATACTAAACTGAGAGAGAGAGAGAGAGAGAGAGAGAGAGAGAGAGAGAGAGAGAGAGAGAGAGAGAGAGAGAGAGAGAGAGAGTGTGTTAATCAAACAGCTATTTGTACCATAACATTCCTCGGCTCCTTCCCACTTTTCAAGGACACGAGAAGTACCCACGAACAGAGCAATCTATTCAGTGACGAAATCTCCCAACATCTGGCACTGAGGTGACTGATTCTATAGAAACGAGAGAGAGAGAGAGAGAGAGAGAGAGAGAGAGAGAGAGAGAGAGAGAGAGAGAGAGAGAGAGAGAGAGAGAGATGTCAATGACGTACTTAATACTTATTTGAAGGTCTTGATTATGAATGTCAAGGTCGTACTCCCAAGGGATTAAAGACGACGGTGCTGATACATGACTGTATTAAGTTACAGGTCTCTGATGTTTTCCTAAACCCTTATAGCAACTAAGCTCAGCAGGTATTGTTCTGATCCGCCTTTAACTTTTGACGTTACTGATAAAAATCCGTCCACGAGACCCAAATTCGAAAGTTACTAAAACGATCTAATACTCGGGTTTTACACGAGTCAATCTATAAAAAAGAACCATTTCACAAATGTCCATGTCTAACATATTTCCCGGTCTATATTCCTCGTCCTGAAACCGAATTTGAAATTGTAACAAAGCCCATTTCAATAAATAGTAAGAAAATATTTTAAAAAATACAAACTTAGTATTTTACAATCAGAATCGAACGCATTACCCTCCTCAACATACAAAAAAATAAGTTTAGAGGATTACTAGATATCATCCTACATTAAAAATTTCTCAGAGAAGCGATCCCAGGAAAAAATGGATAGGAATTTGTTTTTTAGCCAGAAAACCGACTCTCCCACACGAGGTCAAATTGGTGGATGTTTTGATGGCGCTACAAAAGTAAGGGAAAACTTTCTGAATAACAAACATTGCTAAAACTTCTTTAAACGCTGACTCCTTTTGACTTCCAATCAAAATTATTTACTCTCTCTCTCTCTCTCTCTCTCTCTCTCTCTCTCTCTCTCCTCTCTCTCTCTCTCTCTCTCTCTCTCTCTGAATTATGGTGCAATTAAGTGCTATGAACAAACAATATCAAAGTCCTTCAATGACCAATTCCTTATTTTAAAATGACTTAATATACAATATTTCTCTCTCTCTCTCTCTCTCTCTCTCTCTCTCTCTCTCTCTCTCTCTCTCTCTCTCTCTCTCTCAATTAGGGTGTAAGAAGTGCTACATAGCCATTAAGTTCAACACTGGCGCCATGTCTTGAGCGACGAAGTAGACCTACATCACAGGAAACAATACGTCGTGTCATAATAAAAGAGCACTTGGGAGTGATCTCCATAATCATATTTCAAGTGAGGAGTATTAACGTAGAATTTGCAAATGTTCAGTACTTCCAATACACTCTAGCAAATCATATAATTATTTCAAATAAAGAGATGCCTCTTACCTGTATTTAAAATGAATTTCTTATGCATCAAAACACAAATACAAATATATATGCATACATATACAGTACATATAAATATAAATATATATATATATATATATATATATATATATATATATATATATATATATATATATTTATATATATACATATATATCACTTTCTGAGTGGGGATGCCTTAACGTGGTGAAAGGGTTTGTATATATCCATGATCAGCAAAGCTGTATTAGTCAGGGCCGCCGATAATAGCTTGTATTGTTGTGAGCGATCAGACGAAAATCTCCCACCGTCACCAATTATCACTGGCCAGCGTTGTGAGAAAAACTTGCCAAACACCAGACCCTTGTCCTGCAGTGGACCAGAAACGGCTGCATATGTTAAGCACGCACGCACGCACACACATTTTATATATATATATATATATATATATATATATATATATATATATATATATATATGTATATATATATATATATATATATATATATATATATATATATATATGTAATTATTTGTGTGTCTGGATGTATGTGTCAATTTCTTCGCATATCTTAATATATTAACATTACACAATATGTAAAACTAGAAGATTACACTTCCACTATTTAGGTTTAACAAACAAACTCAGTAGCAAGTTGATGTTGCTACTGAAATATCATTCATTTCGAGTGTGAACAGTTGTCATTTTATTCATGATCTATTCACGCCTCAGCTCAGTCATATTTCCATTTATATATATATATATATATATATATATATATATACATATATATATATATATATATATATATATATATATATATATATATATAATGTATATATGTGTATATATATACAAGCATATATATATGTATATATATATATATATATATATATATATATATATATATATATATATATATATATATATACATATATATACATATATAATAATAATAATAATAATAATAATAATAATAATAATAATAATAAAATATAAATTCATATTTCAATGAAAATTCGTACAGATATTCATATATAAACGATATTTATAAACTTTTAGAACCCTGTCTTTAACGAACAAAATCTAAAAATTACAAATTAATAAATTTTTTAATATTATTTCAGACCAATTCATTTGAAATAGAGAAATTTATTTCATATCATCATTGGCTTCGGCATCCACGGCACCCGAAAGAATATGTCCTATATGCGAGAGAAAAATTTAAGGAAAATAGCGAGCAATGTTATATGTTAACCTGATTTATGGAAACCACATTCAGTAATGTATATGATTACATCTAACACACGATTCCTTCCACCTTTTCTCTCCCACGTTTCGTCTTTCCTTAACCGAATACTTCAACGTATTTTCACCCTCACATATCCCCGTGTAAATTTCGTAGGAGTCATAACTACCATCTTTGTACGGAATAATTTCTATTCAAATGTTTTTGGGACTCCTTATGCTGATGTATGTATCGATTACTGATGAAATACGTCTCGCAGGTTGACAGGGATTGTCCGATACAAGACTCTCTTACTGGCCGAAATATAAATTCTTTTTCTATCCATTTTACAAATGCCTCCTCTGCATTCATGAAGTATGATCTTAGTTAACAGTCACTTCCAATACTTTCCAAAATATAGCAGCTATCCAAGTAATTGCTTTATTATTTATAATAAAAGACCAATTGAACAGAACATATAAACATGAACATACGCTAACACACAAATAAAAAAGGGCAGTTTTATTTACGTTCTACGAAACGGTGGAGAAGACGAGATAATGCCATTCAGTCATATCTGTAGTGACTCTGATGCCATCATGGTTCAGTACAGGTACTAATCGTATCTAAGAACGTTCAAACTCGATAGTTTCTTATAGCATCTGCAACCTCGCCATCTTTGTGAGTTAAGGATGGGGGTTTGGAGGAGCCTATAGGTATACTTGCTAAGTCATCAACAACCATTACCTGGTCCTAGCTTGGATGGAGAGGGGCCTTGGGCGCTGATGGATATATGGTCAGTCTTTAGGGTATTGTCGTGTTAGGCACACTCAGGGCATTATCATTGACCCTTGTCTCTACTATTCGTGAGAGACCTTCAACCCTGTATGTAACTGGTCGTTTTTTATCTTTCATCTTATCACTTATTCAAAGGGATAGTTTCATATTCAATCTTGAATGGGTACACTCAGTTAAAACGTGTAATAATGCTTCATCCTCATAAAGTTAAGAATTATTAATTAATAAAAGGCTCTATATACCAAAGAATAAGGGAGAATATTTCTATTTAAAAAAATGGATCATGAGCTGCTGCTTCCTGGAGAAAATAAATCAGTAAATAAACTTTGTAATCTTGACTAAATCCAAAGATTTTAGTTGGGCTGATAAGCTTTGTTAAGCTCAATTGCAGTACCTTACAGCTTACGCTTTCATCAAAGAGCTTAGCCTTTACTCCGGTTCCTTACACATATGGCGAACTTTAGTTTTAGTTGAAAGCCTCAACTGTGCAAATATCTTTTCAAACTTCTGTTTTTATTAAGTCAATAATTTATCCATATTTCATCATTTGGCCCATTTCACACGAATAACGCGAGCTTGACACATTTGCAAGACACGCTTATTATTGGACAAAAATATATGAAATATTTTGATATATATATATATATATATATATATATATATATATATATTATATGTGTGTGTGTGTGTGTGTGTGTGTGTGTGTGAGTGTGTTGTGTATGTGCGAGTGTGTAACAACACTCGGTTACATTCATCACTTAAGAACATAATATATATATATATATATATATATATATATATATATATATATACATATATATATACATATATATATATACACACACACACACACACATATATATATATATATATATATATATATACATATATATAATTATTTTTACTTCAAATTGACATCATGAATTGAACTTCACTGTAAATGTAAAAATTTTTTTTTCGATCCAAAAGTGAATTTAAGGTGATTTCTTTATAAAAGTGAAAATACAATAATACCAAATTTTAATTTCAAAAGATAAATGAAGAGATAAAAAAAGAACTATTATCCCGCTTATTTGCAACACGAAAAAACTTTCAACTTAAACCTAAACAGATTGCAATAAACCAAGGATCCCAAAGGCAAATAACTACTGCAAATGGGAAGACCGGAAAAGGCCTTTTAATCATCACAAAATAATTCCAAAAACAAATAGGTGGACCATAAAGCATTACATCACTTTGTTTGTTCCGTTAGATGTCCACATAAACACAAGATTATATTGGTCTTTCAAAGTGAATGAAGGTTTACCTTCAGTCGTAATATCAAAGGTGGCAATAAAACCTCCTGAGTGCCTTCCAAAGGAAATTAAAACTAAAAAACATTCTTTACGGAAAATCATATTAATTATCTATTAAAATATTATGTAAAGCCAATTAAAATAAAATGGAGTCATATTTCCGCAAAAAAAAGTAAAACATATTTTCCTTTATCTACGAAGAGAAAATTGCTTCCATTATAAGCTTTTTGTACCACTTATAAATCTCCTCCCTATTACTTCATAAGAACTCTAGATATCACCTGCAATGCTTTAAAATCACTGTGTGAGAAACAGGTTATTTACTAACATTAATTTCCACTGCTGCTACGAATAGCAGAGGGACAGTGCGTACTTATCTATCCTGGAAAACGATGAAAGCCAAATCCGTCAGTGTTCGTTTAAAATTGACAAAATGGTTTTGACCATAAAAAAAAACTGTCAATAAACAAGATAAATCATAATAGGAAAATCAATTTATAGTACCTGCTGTGACAATAATCTATATCATCATTATCATTATGAAGTTCATCATAATATATATATATATATATATATATATATATATATATATATATATATATATATATATATATATACACATACATACTATATAATGGCCTGAAATGAAAAGGCTATTAGCTTATGATTTATGTTAATATTGAAACTAGATCGGTTTTAGGTAAGATTTCCCAGTATCTCCTTAGTTATCTTCTATTTTACATTATAATTGTCATTATTATTGTTATTATCATAATTATAAGCCAAGCTATAACCTTAGAT
>NC_090725.1:236830640-236843140 GCF_036898095.1 Palaemon carinicauda | reverse complement strand
TTCACATATATATTTGCTTGACAACTTTGCATGTATGTTGTTTTAAAGAAAATTTAACCAAATTATTTAAGAATGGAATTAAGGTGTGTCTTGACCCACCCAGCAACTGAAGTAGTCGTAGTAGTGGAAGAATGAAGAAAAAGATAAAAAGTAGCAGTGCCATTTGTAAAAGAACTGGTTTTAGCATTACCAACTGTGGTAGTGCTAATATCAACGCCAGTGGGCAAGTTTTCAAAAGTATCCATAATTAGTTTAACATGCATTAATGCACAAGACCTAATATGTAACACATACACAACAATTATATATATATATATATATATATATATATATATATATATATATATATATATATATATATATATATACACACACCTGTGTACTTGTGATGTTTGTGCAACAACAGTAGAGAGAATTTCAGCAACCAAATTCCACGAGCTATTTGGCGGCTTACACAACGGGCAGAGACGGTAGAATTTTATTTTCTCTCTCTTATCGAATTTAACGGCATCCCACAGAAATGTGTGATTGTTGTTTGCACCGGAATAACTTTTATTTGCCATGAGATCCACAACCTTTTACCTGAGAAGTCATGGCCAATGTGTAGAAATGTCTAGGTCGTAGAATTTTTTAAATAATCGATTTCAGTCCTAAAAGGGGTCGTAGCTCATTCGCTGATTAGGTTTTTTTTTTTAGCTGATGAGGAAAATGGCTGGAAAAAGAATGGGGGCAGTTAGCTCTCTAACCATGGTGAAGAATAATTTGGAAAGTTAAGTAATAGGAAAAGTAATGTAAAGTGAGGTTTAGCCACAATTTTATTGATATAAAGGTACATTTTTCTTAATATTAATATGGCAAATTGTATAAATTAATTATTTAGTATCATCCCTTCGTAGTTTAATTCTTTTTCCTCTCACTAAAATGTCAACAACCCTCCACGACGCGCTCCTCTGCATTAGGGTACGTAACAAACTATTGGCACTTGACAAAGCAGCTGTGACTAAGAAACACTAAATTCTATCCCCCTTGGAAACAATGAATTTCAGCTGAATGACCATTCACACATTAAATATGCTGTTGGTGGTAACTACAGTAATATCTTTTTGTTAGCCCCAAATGTTTACTATATATATATATATATATATATATATATATATATATTATATATATATATATATATATATATATATATATACTGTATATATATATATATATATATATATATATATATATATATATATATATATATATATATATATATCCTTATATATATACATAAACAAAATAGCTACTTCCACTATCACTTAATGATATAAAGTCATCCTATCTAATTCTTTTATTCTATTAATTCCTATTATGTTAAAACATTTATATTTTTCTCCCATTCTCTTATTACCCCATAATAGATTATTTCTCTTATCTTCTTCAAAATTCTGCTTACTTCCTCAATCGCCGCATTCTTTTACCAGAGCGAAGCCAACAACGTAATAAACGATTCTAAGAAACCTCCTTGCATCGGGAAGCAAAGGATTTACTGGGGACAGATTGTAAGGAATCCTGGCCAGTAGGAAAAGAAAAGAAAAACCTAACTGTCAAAATAATCATGTCCTTAACATTAACTAGTCTTTACGAATCGTATCCCATTTTTTAAATCAATCTGAGAGAGAGAGAGAGAGAGAGAGAGAGAGAGAGAGAGAGAGAGAGAGGAGAGGAGAGAGAGAGGAGAGAGAGAGAGAGAGAGAGAGAGACTATATATTTTTCTCTACTTTTTTATAGTCTCCTATTCGGAAGTGGATGTACAACAGTCTCATTCCCTAAGTCGATATAAGCGGATTAAGATTAAATATGAGTTCTTACTAAAGGCACCGGATATTGCACAGACAGACGGATTTAATTTCCTCATTTAAGGAAATACACCAATTTCTCTCTCTCTCTCTCTCTCTCTCTCTCTCTCTCTCTTCAACAGGAAAGCCCAATATTACTGAGGGATTCCTTATGACGTTGAATAAGAAGGAAAACAAGCTGATAATGTGAAGGCCTTGCGCGAGAATGTTACCATCACCATCATTTGATATTGAATAGCAATAATGTTTGAGGAAAACAACTGGACAAACTATACAAAATAATTTATGTAATCTGAGACAGAATTCTTACGACATGTAAAAACACATTAGCTAAAGACATTTTCAATAAGCATTAAGCATGTGTCAGGCGATGTTGAAATGAGAATTAACTTGCTGTTAACTATCTGGTGACGTCGTTACATAAGTAACCTGAGAGAGAGAGAGAGAGAGAGAGAGAGGAGAGAGAGAGAGAGAGAGAGAGAGATGCAATTTGTACGTCTTCATTTGTAAAAAATAAATACAAAACACAAGTTTGGCCCGTTGTTCTTTACAATAACATTATAAGAAAAAACATACTTCAATTACTCAGTGAACTTCAAAAGCAGCAACATTATTCGGTTGATCAGATAGAAATACTGATTGGTAATATTTACATAATAGCTACCGAATAATAATAATAAAAAAATTACATAATGACTGTAACATTTTCCTTTGTGTAACATTCTCCTTTTTATGTAATTTACACAAAGTCACTAAATAACATTCAGAGGTGCCAGTTGATATATAGGAAGTACAAAATATGTAAGATTACACATCGGCTGATGGATGTAAACCCTTAGTAAACACGTTTAAATACCGATTGCTAACTGAACATGTTGCAGACGCAGTGACTGAGGCGTAAGGTAACAAATCAGACCTCCTGCTGATTATTAATAGGCTAAGAGGTCTGGCCAGTTCCTTGACCGCTAATCCAAGCCAAGTGCTGGGCAGGAATGTACCCTGATCTTCAGAGGAGCTAACAGAATGAGAGATGAAAACAAATAAGAAAGACTAACTTTGTTTAATTCAGGTATACCGCGAATTCTATCTACACACCGTGTACATAAAACAAACGAACATTTCAAAAAATATCTATCAATTTATGGTATAAACAAATTTGCAATTACGTTATCTAATTGCAAATTAGTTGAATGTTAACTATATCTAGAAATATCACACGGCACGCATAAAAATATCACTAATATGCAATGTGCCAACGTTACAATCAATCTTGCAAACAAACAGATCAATGGAGAGTAAGATTCTGGAGAATGCATATACTGTAGAAACGGTTGTCCCACACAATGCAATGGCCATTATTTCGCACTCATACCTTTTACAGAGACACATGATCTTATATACTGTGTATATATATATGTATGTATATATATATATATATATATATATATATATATATATATATATATATATACACAGTACAAATATATATATATATATATATATATATATATATATATATATATATATATATATATATATATATATATACGCACTATTTTGCTATAAGGGAAAAAACGGAATCACAAGTCGCATATCAAGAAGGAATAATGAAAGAAGCAGCAAAGAAAAGTGGAAACGCTTGACAGGAAAAGGCTTGGCTAGAGGACATTTACAAGATCAGTGCCAAGAATAGTGTAAGTGCCTAAGGTGTGACGTTTATATGCTGCCAGGTACCAAGAGCGAAGCTGGTGGCCAGGGGAAGTGGTGAGGGGGCAGGGGGTGACAGGCAGCCTGAGAGGGCGCTGTCCTCTAACTATTTTACCAACGCAGCCCCATGGCCAATGTCACGGACGCCAGTCCTAGCAGGATGCTTTCTCTCTCTCCTCTCTCTCTCTCTCTCTCTCTCTCTCTCTCTCTCTCTCTCTCTCTCTCTGTTACAATTAGTCTACAATATGAAATGAATTATAAAATAGTATGTTAGATTTAAAGTCACCGAGTCATGGTAAGAAACTTCAGCGTAATATAAATTCTAAATGTATATTTATGCATGTGAGAGAGAGAGAGAGAGAGAGAGAGAGAGAGAGAGAGAGAGAGAGAGAGAGAGAGAGAGAGAGAGAGAGAGAATCAAAATATTACAACTTATAAAGGTAAGACTAATCTTGACACGTCAGAAAAAGTCACAAGAAAAATAGCCTATCCTCCACTATTAAAACCTACGCCCTGATTAATGGCAATGTATTTTGAGATCAGAAAGTTTTTTTTTTTTTTTTTTTACGTTACACCTCCTTAAGCAGCTGCTAATGATCTTTCTTCATCTAGACAAAGTCTCTTCCCCGGAAGAAGATTTCTTAATAACAAACAAAGGAAGAAAAAATCCACAACTCCTTTCCGTTTCTCACTTCAGACTCCTTCCTTTATGCAAAACAATCGTCAGCCCCACATACGCTTTATTCGCCTTTTGCTATCCTGATTTTGTAAACAATCAAACAAATAAACAAACCCCAAGTTTGTCCTTGTGTATAATATTTCATGCTAGACTCTTTCCAGCATCGTCTTGCACAATCCCATGATCTCATTAACATACCTCAAAAGATAAGCTACGATGACAAGTCATTATAAAATTGTCTTACTTTGTGCGGAATGACCTTGGTGCTCACAATTTCATCTACGGCATTCACGCTTCGTGTCTCATCTCAGTCAAGGTTACGTTGGCGAAACCGCCAATGTATACATTACATTCACACACAAATACGGTTCTGCCTCTCACGCTGTACTCAACACACCCAGATTCCTCCGAATTCGAAAAAAGAGAAGAACACATGTGTCGTCTTCTTTCAAGAACCCTAGTTACCCGTGCCCAAGTGTACGTACTGCGTTTGTGACCTTCAAAGGCAACAAAGCAACTTGTGCAATTCGTTCTCTGCAGTACACGCGAATTCACTTCTATGAGAACAGATTCCAAGAAGCGAGTCGGACTACCAAATATGACGCATGATACAGTCAGATAATCTTTTCCGTGCATGTGAAATATATATCTGTCTCTCATGTATGTATGTATATAAACATACCATAAAACAGAAAATACACCTGCCTGTCTGTCACAAGAACTCCTCCCAAACGATGAACAGTAGCAAAGACGTATTTGCGAAGATCATTCTTTCTGCCATTTCTAATTGAACCGTTCTACTTTCAACATTACTATTAATTGATGGACCATTTTGTTAGTCTACAGTATGTATGTATGGCCCACGGCAATATTCCATTCAACTTTCGGCTCTCACAATCAATAAGGCGAAAAAGGGCGATCGTTCAAAGTAACAAGCTGGGATTTGACTGACAAGTGCTTCTCGTATGGACAGCTGTATGTGGGAGTGTCACGGGCGAAGTATCGCACATTGTTCAAACTCGGCGATGATCAACAAGTGACTAAATATTGTATAATGCCAAATATATTGAAATAAATTGTAATAACAGGATAAATAAAACTAATTATGATAAAAAAGGATGGGTTTGACTCTATTCTGGGTAAAGGTGGGTAATAAAGCTGGTATGCATTTATAGGGTTCACTAGGGCACGCTGTTTTATTTTATTTATCTTCCTCTTCTTTTTTTCAAAGTTTTTATAGTTTATATATGAAAAATTAAATTCAATGTTGTTACTCTTCTTAAAATATTTCATTTTGATTGTATTACTTATCTTTCAATGTATTCATTTCCTTGTTTCATTTCCGTACTGGGCTATTTTTCACTGTTGGAGCCCTTGGGCTTTTAGCATCTTGCTTTTTCCAACTAGGATTTAGCTTAGCTTCTAATATATATATATATATATATATATATATATATATATATATATATACATATATATATATATATATATGTATGTATATATATATATATATATATATATATATATATATATATATGTGTGTGTGTGTGTGTGTGTGTGTGTGTTTAAGAATTATAATATCAAAGTGAAAAAGTTAATTAAAAAACCGAGTCTTGTAACAAGAGCTGTATAACCATAATATATAATATGATCGTATGCTTAAGTCTGATTCAGCAGATAAAGAAAATAGAGTTGAAACCCGGAAGGACGATTCAAGCCCAAATGAGTCTAAACTTGGCACGACATAAACTTCTTGGTTTCTCAACGAGTTGACACCTGGTAAGACATTTCGTTTTTTCAAGGAATTTCATGGTTCAATAACTATTTATAACTTTCAATGACTCTGCAGTTAGTAAAACATATATAAAGTTATTAGTTTACAAAACATGCATGGATTTTAATGTCCACAGCTGGACAATACACAAAGTTTTAAAAGTACCAATTGGCAGCCGATAAATGATCTTCCAAAAATAAACCAGGGTGATAAATATGAGGATTATGAAATGTTATTACCAGAAGACCACCAATCCAAAAATATAACTCATTTTAACATTGAACTTTCTTATATATGGTTTAATATCCTTGTTCATTAACAGGCATATTGAGATATGATAGAAATCTTAAAAGTGCATTTGAAAAAGAAGAGTTTCCTAGAAAGACATAAAAAAAAAAAAAATCTATCTTGTTCAAACCGAGTATTATGAACTTGATTCAATACGGTTCAAACCAATACAGAAAATCACTTTATTGACAGAAGCTTGGATCTTTAACCAACTAAATTTTAGTGGGAAACAGTCAATTATTCATGGGAAAATATTATGTTCCTCTAAGGTCTATTATTTGATGTGAAAATACCCCGTTCTTCAATGGTCCATTAATATATAGTTAGTTCCTCAATGATCCATTATATGATGTGTAGATGCATAGTTTTTCAAAGGCCTTTTATTTGATGTATAAAATACTTAGTTCCTCATTGGGTCGATATTTGATGTAGAAATGCTTAGTGCCTCAATTGTTCATCATTTCATGTGAAAATTCTTAGTTCCTCACTGCATATTATTTGATGTGAAAATACCCAGTTCCTCAACGGCCAATTATTTTATGTGAAAATACTTAGTATATCAACTGACCATTATTGGATGTGAAAATACTTATTCCTCAATAACAATTATTTGATGTGAAAATACTCATTATTTGTTTTTTTGACATATCATCTGATAGAAGAACTGCAATCTGTTCCTCGACAAATTAACATTTGGCAAAAAGAAGACTTTTCAAGTTGGTAAATTCATAAGGTACTTATTTGCTTAATGAGTCTAACTTACGACACCATCTTGTGTCAGTCAATACACCAATACCTCAGAAACGTTATGTAAATATATCAATAATTTTGCTGACACCTTCACATTTGCTAGAGAAAAATCTTTATTGGCAGGTTAAAACTTAATAAACAACGAATTATTTAATCAGATTCATCTAGTTTACCAAAGGGCATAAATCTGGCAGAATTGCTTTTGCGTTCTTGCCCCGCCAGGCGTCTCCATTGACAATCAATCTTGTAATATCATTTCGTGCATACCAAGTATATAAAAAGAATAAACGAATAATTAACAATCATGAGATATACGTGCGTTCGATGTTTCTTGGTAATCATTAGGTTGCAGTAGCCTATTGTAAACGTCCCTGTCTGACAGTCTTTTGGATGGGAGTTCCAGACCCGCTCAAGCTCAATACTTTCTACTAGTGTCGGAAACCTCACCATCCTCGTGAGTTAGGGATGCAGCCAGTGTCTTGCCCTCCCTGGACCTAACTTGATGGAGAGGGGTCTTAGGCGCTGGTCATATGTAGGACTATATATGGGCTTTGCACTGCCCCTTGCCTCTGTCATTCATGCGCGACCTTCAAACCTATAAAATGTTTATGAGATCATTCCTCTTTAGGCTCTAATCTCTCTTCCTAATACAGTATACCAGGATTAACATATATTATACATCGCACTAGTTAATCTCCTCCTTTTTAATAATAAATACTAAACATATGTCATTATACTTAAATACATTGAGTGCCTTAAATCATGAACCTTAAAAATCCTAACAATAATTTCTGATATCATCAGTCTCTCTCTCTCTCTCTCTCTCTCTCTCTCTCTCTCTCTCTCTCTCTCTCTCTCTCTCTCTCTCTCTCTCTCCACGTTCTTCCATTAATAAAAGAGCTAAGGACAGCAAAGAAATCCCGGATGTAGATTCCAAGTACGATAAGGCAAACGATGTGTGGTTTCAAGCTGTGAGAGGTTACAAAGAAAAACTAATACAGGATATTTTAATTTCATGTAGCTATTCCGGGATTATGCAAGAATTTGAATAACCTTCAGCTGGGATTTTGAGGAAATGCCAAATATGTTTGTTTACCGCTTTTAGCAAACAAACATAGACAGACCAACACACACACACAATATATATATATATATATATATATATATATATATATATATATATATATATACCGCATATACATATATATTCTGCTCTTCTATAATTTAGAGACAGAACTAATACCATAAATTCATGTTCTACATGATAAAAAACAACATTAAGAACATAATACCTATGATAACAGCAACAGTAAAGACAGTAATGATGATAATAATAATACAGAGATACATTCATCTTTACAAACATTTCTCCCCCGAAAGTCCTCAATAATAAAATTAAAAACTACTATACTCAACATATGAAGGGTTAAAACATTGAAAAATCTGGGCTGTTTCTATAATTATTGCTTTCCATGGAAAATGGTAATTCATAGATGGGTATATATAGCCCTTTTGTGTGGCGTTGTAATATATTAACATATATCAGGAGACCTTGGATTAAAGGCAGACAGATGAGATGGGAAACGTGCTACCATTTGAATCTTTGTAGCTGGACTATAATAATGGCAATGCTAATGAGATTTTCATAATGGTGAGAATATTTAAGCAAATTAAATGCAAATAAATTAAAAACAAGTAAAGGGACAAAAGCCAAATTAATAATGATCAGTGACTATACAGCTGATATCAAACTAACTTAATTTAGATCCATGAGAGATGCAACACCCAATGAGATCATATCCCAAATCGTGAGTATCGGTACTCTTAGTAGCCACCACCTGGTTCCCTTCTTCCTCATTTGGAGATTTACAATTAACGTTCCTCTTGCCTTTCGAGGCAGATGAAGGCCAGGCACATCATATCCACAAACCAAACCGCTATTCTAAAACTTACTTCGACGGCTATTAATATTAATGCATTCCATCAGCTCAGTTGGAGTATCAAAATTAAATACCAACTAAAAATATCACGATGAAAAGTAAAACTGTTACTAAATCCGATGTGAGAGAGAGAGAGAGAGAGAGAGAGAGAGAGAGAGAGAGAGAGAGAGAGAGAGAGAGAGAGAGAGAGAGAGAGAGAGAGAGAGAGAGAGCAAGGAAGCTGAAATCTCAAAAATCACCAAGTTGCACACCTTGCATTATATGGGCTACGTCAGAAAGCAATGACCTCCTATGCAACCGCAGGTATGGGAAAACCTTCACGGTGCAAGACTATAGATTATGTCATTTAAAAAATGCACGTAATGCAGTCTATAACATCTAATAAGAATAATTCCTTCTACGCAGGTTATAATGTTTGCTAAATTATAACTATTTCAAATTCCTGGACATAAAAATTAAGCATTAACTTTCTCATCGTTTTGGTGCACATATACGGTCTATACATTCATACATACATATGTGCGTGTATAAATAAATAAATAAATATATATATATATATATATATATATATATATATATATATATATATATATATATATACTGTACATATTACCTGCCAAGCTTCAACCCTAGTCGGAATAGCAGCATGCTATATGCCCAAGCGCTCCATACAGAGATAAATAGCCCAGTGAGGAAAGGAAATAAGGAAATAAATAAAATATATGAGAAATAATGAGCTATTAAAATAAAATATTTAAAAAAAACAGTAACAACATTAAAATAGAACTTTCATAAATAAACTAGGAAAAGAGACTTACGTTAGCCTGTTTAACATAAAAACTATGCTGCAAGTTTGAACTTTTGAAGTTCTACCGATTCAACTACCTGATTAGGAAAATTATATAATATATATATATATATATATATATATATATATATATATATATATATATATACATATGTATACATATATATATAAATGTGTTTATATGTATATAAATTAATATATATATATACATATATAAGTATACATATGTGTATATATATATGCATTTATATATATGTATAAATGTGTGTATATATATATGCATTTTTATATATATACATATATATATGTATATATATGAATATATATGTGTGTATGTGTATAATGTGTGTATACATATATATATATATATATATATATATATACATATATATATATATATATATATATACACAGTATGTATATATATATATATATATATATATATATATATATATATATATATATATATATATATATATATATATATAATATATAGTTTGTGTGTACATAAATGCAGGGCTACATTCAGAACCATTTCATACGGGATAACTTTCATCTAGGTAAAATAGAGCAAAATATAACTTTACAAGAGACACAACTAAAATCAAACTTTACCTTACTGAGGTCAAAGCCTTTCGTTAAAATATTGACCATCTTTAATGGCTTTATGGTGAAGCAAAAATCTCTGTTCAGGAGTCATGATTCACATTACCTGAAAGAAAATGAAAAACAAATCAATTATTGTTGAATCATATTCATTTTCAATAATCTATTACGTTCACTAAATGTATAAATAAATGTGTTTGTATCCTCATCATCTACGTCTATTGACGCAAAGGGCGTGTATGCAATTTTGTAAATAATAATTATAAATAGTGATTGCGTTTTACATTATAACTTCCCCAGTCCATTTTCAGTAGCATTTCCTTTAAAATATACTGTATGTCTGTACTTCACGCAATTATATAGCCTTAATGTCATTAACATTACGTCACACATTGCCATTATTCTTTTTTTAAACTGTGAAACATCTTATCATTTCAAGTCAATTTTCATTTAATAAATAACAAAAGGAAAGAAGTACAGTATATGTTTACGAAACTGAGGTAACGTGTTGGCTATACCAGAGTCAACTGTAGTGACTCTCGGCTACACCACTGGTCGTTACATATGGTAAGTTTAGCAACGCTATGTCTAGGCAGTCCTTGGCCAGATACACGCAAGACGTCGTAGGCATATAAACTAATTGGACATCTAAGGGGCAAGTCGTAGGGCCAGCATTCACACCCTAAATTTATTACCTGATGAAAAGTGGAAGGGTAACACCATTGAATTAACTGTTGGAATGAGTTACGGAAAATGTTCCATATCTGAAAGTTTATCTAATAGTTTAATGTAGTGAGTGATAAATCCTTCCCGCACAACCTAAATATATCAAAGGCTTCATTTCTTTTGAAAGCAATCAAGTAAATAGATCCACTTATAAAATCATTGTTTTCAATGCTTAGAAAATATTAATTCTTTAGATTTTATTTACAGAAATCTAACAGTTTGGGCTTTACGTAATGTAAATATATCTGTAATAACAATGTATTTAAAACAAACTGGAGTGCCAATGATCATCCACCATTGGAATCCTATGATTTTTCTTTACCGTTTTATCGTAAATGCCCAAATCCTGCCATAAAATGCATTATTTTACAAACCTCCCAAAAGAATTAAGAAGAGCGCAAAAAATAAAAAATAAAAATGGCAAAAGACAAAACCTGGAACATGAGACCGGTCATGTAAGGTTCTTGGGGAGTCCATCCCAATTTTCCCTAGTTTTCCTATTTCATCATGTTTTGAAAGCCTAACGGCTAGGTATTTTTCATCATCGTCATCATCTCCTCCTACGCCTATTGACGCAAAGGGCCCTCGGTTAGATTTCACAGTCGCCTCTATCTTGAGCTTTCGCATCAATACTTCTCCATTCATCTTCTTCTACACTCTTAAAAATTTACATTAAAAACGGTAAATGACTGGCAACATTAATTCCTGGAATTTTACCGTTTTAAAAACGGGTATATTGACGTAAAGGAGTGATATTACGGTCAAAACTCGTAAAAGATAATAACAAAATAACGTAAAATTACGGTCACCTGTATTCTACGGCAATACGGTTTTTTCTAACACTTCATAGTCCTCATCCATGTAGGCCTGGCTATACCAACTTTACTAGTGGCTTGTGGACCCCAGTTGAAAACTTGGTGAATTAATCTCTCTTGGAGATGCGAAGAGCATGCCCAAAGCATTTCCATCTATCCCTCACCATGATCTCATCCACATATGGCACTCGAGTAACCTCTCTTATAGTTTTCGTTTCTAATCCTGTCCCGCCATTCAACTCCCAATATTCTTCTGATGCCTTTGTTCTCAAATCTACAAAATCAGTTGGATATTGTTTCATTGTCATACCATGACTCATGTCCATACAGTAACACCAATCTCACTAAACTGACATATAGCCTGATTTTTCATATGTAATTTCAGGCAATTTGATTTCCAGATTTTATTTAACCAATACACACACACACATACATACATACGTATATATATATATATATATATATATATATATATATATATATACAGTATATATATATACACTGTATATATATATATATATATATATATATATCTATATATATATACATATATATATATAAAG
>NC_090725.1:236823685-236828685 GCF_036898095.1 Palaemon carinicauda | reverse complement strand
TACACCACTGGTCGTTACATATGGTAAGTTTAGCAACGCTATATCTAGGCAGTCCTTGGGCAGATACACGCAAGACGTCGTAGGCATATAAACTAATTTGACATCTAAGGGGCAAGTCGTAGGGCCAGCATTCACACCCTAAATTTATTACCTGATGAAAAGTGGAAGGGTAACACCATTGAATTAATTGTTGGAATGAGTTACGGAAAATATTCCATATCTGAAAGTTTTATCTAATAGTTTAATGTAGTGAGTGATAAATCCTTCCCGCACAACCTAAATATATCAAATGCGTCATTTCTTTTGAAAGCAATCAAGTAAATAGATTCACTTATAAAATCATTGTTTTCAATGCTTAGAAAATATTAATTCTTTAGATTTCATTTCCAGAAATCTAACAGTTTGGGCTTTACGTAATGTAAATATATCTGTAATAACAACAAACTGGAGTGCCCATGATCATCCACCATTGGAATCCTATGATTTTCTTTACCGTTTTATCGTAAATGCCCAATCCTGCTATAAAATGCATTATTTTACAACCTCCCAAAAGAATTAAGAGGAGCGCAAAAAAATAAAAATAAAAAAATGGCAAAAGACAAACCTGGAACATGAGACCGGTCATGTAAGGTTCTTGGGGTAGTCCATCCCAATTGTCCCTAGTTTTCCTATTTCATCATGTTTTGAAAGCCTAAAGGCTAGATATTTTTCATCTTCATCATCATCTCCTACGCCTATTGACGCAAAGGGCCTCGGTTTAGATTTCACCAGTCGTCTCTATCTTGAGCTTTCACATCAATACTTCTCCATTCATCTTCTTCTACACTCTTAAAAATTTACATTAAAAACGGTAAATGACTGGCATCATTAATTCAGGAATTTTACCGTTTTAAAAACGGTTATATTGACGTAAAGGAGTGATATTACGGTCAAAACTCGTAAAAGATAATAACAAAATAACATAAAATTACGGTCACCTGTATTCTACGGCAATTACGTTTTTTTCTAACACTTCATAGTCCTCAGCCATGTAGGCCTGGCTATACCAACTGTTCTAGTGGCTTGTGGACCCCAGTTGAAAGCTTGGTGAATTAATCTCTCTTGGAGAATGCGAAGGGCATGCCCAAAGCATTTCCATCTATCCCTCACCATGATCTCATCCACATATGGCACTCGAGTAACCTCTCTTATAGTTTCGTTTCTAATCCTGTCCCGCCATTCAAATCCCAATATTCTTCTGAGGCCTTTGTTCTCAAATCTACAAAATCAGTTGGATATAGTTTCATTGTCATACCATGACTCATGTCCATACAGTAACACCAATCTCACTAAACTGACATAAAGCCTGAGTTTTCATATGTAATTTCAGGCAATTTGATTTCCAGATTTTATTTAACCTATACACACACAAACATACATACATACATACATACATATGTATATATATATATATATATAATATATATATATATATATATTATATACAGTATATATATATATATATATATATATATATATATATATATTATATATATTATATACAGTATATATATATATATATATATATATATATATATATATATATATATACATACTGTGTATATATATATATATATATATAGAGAGAGAGAGAGAGAGAGAGAGAGAGAGAGAAATTCTAAACATACAGAGTCACACGGTCACATTCACTCCTTCACACACACACCCCAAAAAAACCAGGTGATGATAAAGCGGGCCATTATAAAACACGAAACGACATTTTTCGAAAAGTTTCAGGTGGAGATGAGACCACGTTGGTGTGGGTATGTGGGTGTGGGGTGTGTGTGTGTGTGTATGAGTTGTGTGTGAGTGTGTGTGTCTCTTTGTCCTCTCTGGTCAACGACCTGCAAGAAGTCGTGTTATGAAAGGCACTTTAACCGCATGGGTGGAAGACCTGGGCAAAAAAAGAAATAAAAATAGGTAATAGAGAAAAAGGGGAGGCTGGTTATGGCGGGAAACAGAAATTTAAGGAGGCGCTACAGTATGAGGAAGAAGAGTAGGTTGAAGACCATTAGGAGGATGAGTGATGAGAAGGAAAGAAAAAGAATGGTTTAAATTATAAGGAACCATTTTCAACGATATGCTGATTTAAGGGCCACCCAGATTTCAAGTGGAAAATAGGGCAAAATCAATTCCTAAAGGAATACTGTAGTAGACTGATCAACTCTTTAGTCAAGCGAGACTTCCAGAGCGATAAAGGAGACAACATTCACACATACAAAAACAGAAATACTAACATGAAAATAACCCTATTTATTACTCAAATAGCACGTGACGTTTCGTGTATTACACAAAATTCTAACGAAGAAAATGCCAAGTAATAATACCTATAGTAATGAAAGTAACGACCGAGCGAGAAATACAACATAAATGAACGATAAATCAAAAGAGACTGAACGTTGCTCCAAACGAAAAGACGCATTCAGACATCTTCTTGCTTGCAGAGATTTGATTGCACCTTCACGGCAGGAGGGGGGAATAGGGGGGGTGTCCACTTTGAGAGAGAGAGAGAGAGAGAGAGAGGAGAGAGAGAGAGGAGAGAGAGAGAGAGAGAGAGAGAGAAAACATAATATGCTCGTGGAAAAGGCGCAGTGACCCCATCACTTAAGACAAGATCACTGACGTAACTTTCGACTTTGCCAGGATGAGAGAGAGAGAGAGAAGAGAGGAGAGAGAGGAGAGAGAGAGAGAGAGATTCGCTCATGCACATGCACACACACACACACACACACACACACACACACACACATATATATATATATATATATATATATATATATATATATATGTGTGTGTGTGTGTGGCGCGCGCGCGCGCGCGTAAATGTGTATATGCATGTATCTGATCTGCGTTAGCACATTATACATTTACAAAATCCGAATCAGGGAAGGCATACCTAAATGCATATACGAATGTTTACGTATTAACTGGCATTTACATCAGCATGTGTACACACACGCACACGACCGCAGTCAGTCTTGAGGTCAATCACCCGCACTGTTGCTGGGTCTTGCTAAGGCTGTGCTTCTTCTATCGCAGCTTTAATATTAACAAGTGACGTGTCCTGATGAGGGAGGGGGGTTGAAGGTGGGCAGGAAGGGGAAGAGGAACCGAGTGCCAATATCATCCCTCGCCTTACACACCACCACACCTTTATTGGCCCTTCCTTGAAGTGAATAATTGGGGAGGGTGAAGAATTAGCGAAGAGGGAACTGAATGAGAGACCAGGAATGTATCACCGAATGAAGCAAAGAGAAAAGTAACAATATGATGTCACCCTTTTTTGTTTCAATGGGCCACTTGTGACATCAAGGACGTGTATACGCCTTGTTGTTGCTCTTCTTCTTTCTTTCTTCCTTCCTTGAAGGGGCAATGATCGCTCCCCTAACAACAACCACGCGTGCTGGCTCCCAGACGTCTAAAAGGTCCAGAAATGTCCTACACTAACGTGTCTATCGGTTGGCCAATTATGAGGAATCCCATTGGTCGATCAAGATTCATTATTATTTACCAGCCTGACAAGACTGGTGACGTCGAGTATTGTTGACATTGAAACTGAGAAATAACAAAATGCACAGGCCTTACTAAACAGAAGCACAAATTAGAATACTATATAAATACTTAGGAGGAAGTATGTCTAATACGTACATTTATATCATTCATATATACACACATATAATATCTATATATGTATATATATATATATATATAAGTAATTATAAATATACATACATATATATATATATATATATATATATATATATATATATATAATTATAAATATACATATTATATATATATATATTATATTTATAATATATATATATAATATATATATATATATGTGTGTGTGTGTGTGTGTGTGTGTGCGCGTGGTGTGGTGTGTGTGTGTGTGTGTCGCGGTGTGTGTGTGCGTGTATGTATGTATGTGAGTATATACGGTATATACATGTGTATATACATATATGGATGTATGTATGTCCATCTATATATATATATATAAAATGAGAGAGAGAGAGAGATAGAGAGAGATGAGAGAGAGAGAGAGAGAGAGAGAGAGAGAGAGAAGAGAAGTCAAAAGTCCTGTTAGGTTGTGACGTCTAAAGCCTCAGGATCAACACATTTCTGACCTTGAACTCAATGCTGGCGAGGCCCTGACCGTCCTCTTCTAACCTCTAAACGTTCAGTTTTTTTCCTATACATTTGTTTGTTATTCGTTGTTCAAATGATTTAGGAAAAGTTGAAAAGCTTTATTTCCTACTTTATTAATAAAGATATTCTCCCTATCGATGTAACATATTCTCCAAAGTTACTTATACGATTGTCTTCTTTAAAAATAATTTATTTTCCCGTTTACTTTTTTTTGTGCTTTCCATTAAAAAAAGTTCATATAAATATTCTCAGATACAATGACGCTATTTCAAATTTCATCGTGAAATATAAAAACGTAAATCATTTGAGTTGCTTCTTTTATTCGCAGCAGTGTCGAATAATTGAGTCTTCAAACGGTTCCTGGGCATTAAAACCCAGAAACAAAAACGAGGTATGTTAAGATCAAGTTGCAAATACTCCTCTTTGTCAGATATCGAAATTATTAATTAATTTCAAAGATATAGTTAAAATACATAATGAGAAGACACCATTCTATTTTCAACACAAATCTACAGCCATCTCCTTTACTTGGAATTTCATAATTAACAATTTGACAAATGAGATATATAATTAACTTCGTTTTACCCTTCGTGTAATTCCTTTTAGAATAATTTTTCTAACTGTTAATTTGTCGTAAACTAACAGGCTGTTAATGGTCACTGGGCGACAAAAAGTACGCCCTTGAATGACCTCGTGTACATTACGAGAGAGAGAGAGAGAGAGAGAGAGAGAGAGAGAGAGAGAGAGAGAGACCATCGATGATTTAAAACATACGAGTTAATTTATCAATGTCGAATAGAAGGAGAATC
>NC_090725.1:236816185-236818685 GCF_036898095.1 Palaemon carinicauda | reverse complement strand
ATTAAATTCAAGCAGTAATCGGGGCTATTAATAGATAAAAATTCTCCTTTTTTTTTATTTAACGAAACATTATATTTCCGACCCTTTATAAATCCGGTCTTCTTCCAACCGAAAACGCCAAGACCATGTAGGTAAGTTACTTCCATTATGTGTTCACAGCAATCGATATGCGTTTACCGTTCTTATGGGCCGTCATTTCAAGGGCAACGTCAGTGACGTCTACTGCTCTGTTGAAGAACAGACAGAAACGACATAAAATCTAAAGATGAAACATATACATACAAGCCTATTTATTGTCAATTGTATGCTAATCGAAAAAGTCTAAAGATTCCAAATTTTAACTCGCCTAAGAATCCTCAATAATAAAAGTCGTCTGAAATGGGTTTTCCTTTTTTGCAATGAACTCGAAGATTCGTCGGAAGTGCGGAACGGTTACATCCTTCCATGTAACGGCACTTCCACGGACACTCATTTTGAAAAACCAACAAATTGCCGTCGAAGTGTCTATGTTCTTCGGATTCTTTTAAAGACTTCTCCCCCAGGCACCCCCAACACACACACACACACACACACACACACACACACATATATATATATATATATATATATATATATATATATATATATATATATATATATCCTTCCCATGTACCTTTATACAATTACATTCATATTTGTCATTAACTATGTATAAAGCACTCAACTTGGAAATTATGCTAGTTAAATATAACGCTGTTGCCAATAATTTAAAGTTCAAGGCTAAATATAGAAGAACCCCGGCGTGTGGTGGTTGGCGAAATGTATTGATTACATGACAGATCTCCTTTACAACGATAGAAAGGGCTATTGCCACTAAGATGGAGAAACAATATAGGGGGATCCTTTCCGAGATAACATGGTGAGAAAAAAAATTAGACAAAAATATGATAAAAATAAAGCGATAACATTCCAGAAATACCATGAACACGTGGTTGCAGAATCGAGGGTCATCGGCCTAACTCGCGCCCATGTTGCCACATTTCGGCGTAAGACGAGGGGAGAGGCAGCATGAGTCGGGAAAAAGAGGAGAGGCAACAGAGCACGGCTACCGTATTTTCAGGACAGCGGCCCCGGCCGTTGACACCAGCAAGTCGTCCCCCTCCGGTGGGGGATGAGGGATTTTAATGCCTCGTTGCTCTCTTATTATGTACCACCTGTGTTGAAGGTGACTCAGAATGTCACTGATTTAATTGTTTGAAAGAAGTCAAGCGGATACAAAAAGAGTATCATTTTGTAAAATCGTGTTACTGACATTGGGGGGTTCATCTCTTGCGTCTGGCAGACCTCGATCTCCTCATACTTCACTTGAAGATGAAATAACAAAAGTTGCAAGAAGTGATGGGCTTGAGGACTTTAGGTAAGTCATTAATGCACACTGGAAAAAAAATATTGAATGGGATGATCATCTACCATAGAGAACACATTCTTTTCTCGTACTCAAACTAAAATATAACATTGTTTTAATTAAGAAGAGCAGAAACTTCGTTCAAGTTTCAGCGGCAGGGTTCAAGAAACTGTGTGAGTGGAGCAGGCCGGACCGTTGCTTTACATCGGGGCTTATGTTGTTGTTAGTTAGAGCGCCGTTCAAGCACCGTTACCTCACGTGACGAACTACGTAAAATCGCTCTTGGGGGCTCACCCACCCACCCATCCCCACCCCTTCACCCACGCGCTATCTCATGCAAAGCTTTGTTCCGGAGCGGTCTGCAAGATTTCATTCGCCTGAAAATTGTTTCACAACATACAAATTGTTGCGACAAAACCTTTTAGTCATAATTTCACTATTATTCTGTTATTGATTTTATTTCAATTATGACGAACGCCATTCTCATATCCGGGCAATATCTTCTGTATAAAAGTACAATGAAAAATTATATTTTGTCACCCTGTAGCAAATTTCAAAAATGTTGGGGCGTTCTGAGCTCTCAGGTTAACGTACCCAAGTCCTCCATAATTTAGGTGGAATGCATAACTATGAAGATGCCGCAAGCAATACAAACCTGGAATAGAGATCGGCGTCACCGAAAGAAATACATAAACACTAAAAACAACTGAAGTATTCATATATCTAAATCATGTAAAGTAAGTTTTCTCTGCAGACAAAATGAATATAAAATTTATCTTCAGAATTTCCAGTTAAGGCTGGAAACTTTAGTATGCCTTATATCTAATATCTTCGTATAATAGATATAATCAGGAGTCTAGTCGAAAATGTGTACACATGTAAATACCAGTATAATAACACCGTAATCATGATAATAAATTGATATTATTCATATAAGTATAATTATATTTCCTTTAAGGAACATCCATTCTTTGTCCAACAATCATCATTCCTAAGGTTTAAAGGTCACTCAAAAATAGCAGAGACAAGGGACAGTGACAATGCCCAAATCCCTTTTCCACACAAGCTAGGACCAGGGAGGGCCAGGGAATGGTGGCTGATGACTCATCAGGTAGA
>NC_090725.1:236790930-236800930 GCF_036898095.1 Palaemon carinicauda | reverse complement strand
TGCATTCGCCATACAAATTAACTCTTTGATCAGCAGAATTATTTGACTTTCTTCTTACCTGATTGTAATAATTTTTATACAGTAAGAGCAACTTTCCTTTCTATACCTTGTTCCATCTTAAAGATTTATATACAGACGTATTACGTACTCGCTGAATTTTCTGGAAAATTCTACAATATTTCTCAGGAACAATCTAATAAAATCACAGTGAAAATTCTATCATATCCCAAAGAAAATGAATTATCTACAGATACAAAGTCGCTAAAGAAAATGAATTATCTACAAAAACCAAGTCGCAAAAGAAAATGAATTATCTACAGATACAAACTCGCTAAAGAAAGTGAATCATCTACAAAAAGTAAGTCGTTAAAGAAAAGGAATTATCTACAAAACAAAGTCGGTAAAGAAAATGAATTATCTACAGAAACAAAGTAGCAAAAGAAAATTAATTATCTCCAGAAACAAAAACGCAAAAGAAAATTAATTATCTACAAAAAGTCACAGAAGAAAATTACTTATCTACAGAAACAAACCCAAAGACAATCTTTTAGAATATTCCAAGACAATCGAATAATGAAGGTCAGAACTAAAATTCACAGCCACCTAAAAAGAAACCCTTAAGGAAATCTCTTAGATGGTTGCAAGAAAATAGATATAACCATTCAAGAGTAATCTTCCCAGAATTTCAGGACAAGGCAAGAAAACATTCAAACAAGAAATAAAAGGAGAAAAGTAGAGGAGAATATTTTCCTGCCGCCGTCGTCTGACGAAGTGATAATTAACCCGTTCGTCAGCTTTCGAGACCCTGCTCGCTCGCTCTTCAAGTTAAAAAGCTTTCACGGACAACTCGGGTCGTTCTCATATGACTTCCGGTTTGGAGAATGTTCTTCAAAGGAATAAGGAAATATCAAAAGGGGCAAGTTTTATGCGCTTGTTTTCAGAATTCTATTTCAAAATTTGCAATTGTCATTTTAAAAGATGTCTTATCTATATTTTTATTGCTAATGTTTTCTAACATCGCTGTTATAGGCATCTTCGAGCAAAATGTTTAAACTCACATTATTAAATCTTCGTATGCAACAACCTTGCATTTACTACACAGCTTTTTCCTTAATGAATTCATCCAGCACACTGGAAATAGAAATGCAATCGGATAGTGGAAAATTTATTCTTATTTTATTCAATCAAGCAAATACTATAATATCATCATGAAGTTTTCATCCACAAAATGTGATTCCTGCTCCAACCCGTCTATGCATTACCCCGCCCCCTTTCTAATACCACCTCTCCATAACCCACTGAAGAGCCCCCCCCCCCCCCCCCCCCCCCATTCTCCCGTTCCCCTTTTTAACATTCGCTTCACCTTGTTGCTGTTGCTCACACCACGTGAAGAGAATGTATGAAAGGTCACTCACCTGTTCTTTCAGAGAGAGAGAGAGAGAGAGAGAGAGAGAGAGATCCTACCTTTGATAGTATAGTCATCCCGTGACAGGTCAGTTACCCTTTCTCGATTCCCGGAAATATATATACGTGTCCACCTACACGTCCTCATTCTCTCTCTCTCTCTCTCTCTCTCTGGGGGGGGAAATGGCACATGCTCCCCGGTGAGCTAAATAACTTATAAAACGCCCTGATCGAACTGTTAAATAACATAACCATATATATTATTTACTTTGACCTCAACTTTCGTAACATTTTACTGACACCTCTCTCTCTCTCTCTCTCTCTCTCTCTCTCTCTCTCTCTCTCTCTCTCTCTCTCTCTCTCTCTCTCTCTCTCTCTCTCTTAATTATGCGTTAAACATAAACAACCGCGAACGCTTATCCAGCCATGCTGTACGTGTGAACAAGGACATACCACGAACCCAAGAATTTAGCACTGGAAATTCCTGCAAAACTGCATTAATACCGCTGGCTCCATCATATAAGTTTGCGAAAACCAGCTTAGCCGATAACGCAGAGAAGTCACCAGATACAAAACTGCAAGAGTTCAAGCAAGTTCAGGCATCGAGATTGAAGAGTTCAGTGACCTCCCTATAGGTAAACACAGGAACCTCGCAGGGTGAAATGAGCGAGGAATAATATAAATGATGCATAAACACTGGCAGGAATGTTATGTTCGAGTTTTTTTTTATCTTTTATTATGAAAATACAATTACATTTTCTTAACATATTTTTTTTCTTTTATAAAGAAATATTCCTTAACAAATTATATTTTACATTTTTGTATATACATTATAACATCTATTATAATATGATAAAATTACATTTTCACTTTATTATTTTTCTAAATATGTTTAGGTGATTATCTAACAGCAGTGCAACAGTTTATCTATCTATATATGGGTCTCTCTATCTAGTTACAGCTTCTGCTGTGAATGGAGAATCCATTCCAAAATATTACGTTTGCGATCCATGACTTCTCTTGGAGATGAGAGAGAGAGAGAGAGAGAGAGAGAGAGAGAGAGAGAGAGAGAGAGAGAGAGAGAGAGAGAGAGAGAGGCCGTGCACCCTGATAACATTCATTCAACCAGACGGGGCCGACGACGAGGTCATTCACCTTTCCACCGCGTGCAATTGCTTCCTCGAGTGTTACACAACACAGACGGATTTTGGTTAACTTTGAAGAATTTAAGTTCTTCAGAGTTCCAAATCTCACATTGGGGAACTTAAATTAAGCAATTTTGCCATAATCATCTACTATACATGGTTTTGCACAGTTACTAATCAGCCAAAAATACAGTTTTCCTTAAAAAGTTAATATTCTTAAGATCTTCATAACATAATACCTTCAAAGAAATATATTTTCGTTAACGTTCATTTTCATCTCTATTGACTACGAGAGTATAGATATAACAACGAATCTTCCATTCATAGCAGTATCTATACATACCTTATAATCTTTCAGAGTGAATGAAATTTTTTTATTATACATCACTCGGAAATAACTCGGTCCTTTATAACATGAACAGAAAATCTAAGATGGAAATACCACCACTACAACATAACACTAATAATGATCACAGATGATATTAAAGTAAAAACAATTTTTATTCAAGTCTTTACACACAGTACATATGTATCGGGATATTAGCAACGGTTCTACCATCACTGTCAAGGTTAATATATGAGAGAGAGAGAGAGAGAGAGAGAGAGAGAGAGAGAGAGAGAGAGAGAGAGAGAGAGAGAGAGAGAGAGTTGGGGTAGGAGAGAATGGAACCTGTATTCTCCACCTAAGCACGCGGTGAGAGGTCAACGACCGCTGGGGAATGTGTTGCCCTTTGTTGATTCTTTTGTTCGTTTTTCCTTGTGGAACAAATTCGTAGACAGTTTGAAAAATTGTGAAATCCTGAAAAACCACAAAGAATGTCCCTCTGAAAACAGAGAGAGAGAGAGAGAGAGAGAGAGAGAGAGAGAGAGAGAGAGAGAGAGAGAGAGAGAGAGAGAGAGAGAGAGAGAGAGAGAATAAACCAAAAGACTGACGTAATACCGAGCTGTGAGTTCTGGTGGGGAGGAAGTGAAAGGGCTGATACTTGTGCCGTTAGCTAGCGTGGTGACCTTCATGTGACTCGAGTTCCCTTAAAATCCCAAATATTACTACGAATATTATACATAGGGGGTCACCGTCTAGAGAAAATCAATCGTTATAATAAATAGTTTTGAATATTATTATTTATTTGATACTGAATTATACTTAATTTTTATACTATATAAGGGATGTTAACCGCAAAATTACCTGCGTTAAATTCTCACTGTCACGGTATGGGTCATGTATTTAACCGAATAACTTTATACCTGCACACATTAACACACACTCGATACATACAATATATATACACTATATATATAATATATATATATATATATAATATATATATAATATATATATATATATATATATATATATATATATATAGAGAGAGAGAGAGAGAGAGAGAGAGAGAGAGAGAGAGAGAGAGAGAGAGAGAGAGATAAATTAATATATAGATAGATAAGATAGGTATACTGTATATATATATATATACACACATACTGTGTGTATATATATATATACAGTATATATATACATATATATATATGTATATATATATATATATATATATATATATATATATATATATATATATATATATATATATAAAATGTGTGTGCAAGTGTGTCATCAGCCGTTATTAGTCCACCTGCAAAACAAAGGCCTCAGACATGTCCTTCCACTGGCGTCTGTTAATGGTCTTTATATGCCAGTCCACAACCGCAAACTTTCTATTTCGTCAATCCATCGTCTTCTCTTCTTTCCCCTGCTTGAGTTGTTTAAGTATTCCTCATTAATATTGATTCCTACATTTCCTATCTAAATTCTTAAAAACTTATTCTAGGCATACTGTGAATCATTTAGGAGATGGGGTCTCCCTGTCTAACTCCTTCTCAATAAGAATTTTCTAATTACCTTAATGTAGTTTTAGGATTTGTACTTCCTGTATAGACATCTTCAAGTGTTCTGAGATAAGATTCTTCTAGCCTTAGTTTTTGAAGGGTTTTCATTACTGCTGAGGTTTTTACAGAATCAAAAACTTTCTCATAGTCTATACATACCATACATAGTGTTTGTCAATATATATATATATATACATATATATATACATATATATATATATATATATATATATATATATATATATATATATATATATATATATATAACATAACGACACGAACTTACACTACATACAATATCACATAGTGAAGGTAATTGAAAAGTGACAAATAATGAAAACAGGTGTAAAAGAACCTACATAGGATATTCGAGAACCCAAGTCTGACGAAGAGATCCGCACCCGACAAACACAATAAAGAGAAAACAGGTCAACTATTTTCCCCGCGATAAAAGAAAATCACGGAAGGGGTTAGACTAGAGCAAAAGAAAACTGAACAAGGGATGTCGAGGTCGAATTTCCAACGCTTGTTCGCTTTCGACTTTCCAAGTTTATTCGGCCTGAAGAAGCTCTCCTTCCCTTGGTGAGACCCCGTCATCTGAGATTCGGATGTTTTTATAAAAACTGGCGAGATTGGAACTTGGGATATGCTTTGCCAGGCAGCACAATGACCGATTAAATTCGTGATTTCTCTCTCTCTCTCTCTCTCTCTCTCTCTCTCTCTCTCTCTCTCTCTCTCTCTCTCTCTCTCTCTCTCTCTCAAGAACTGCCGAAATTCTTTACCAGACAAGTACAGAAAAGTTATGGCACATAGTTTATGATTTTCTTATCCTCTATATAAAACTTTCTCACGACCTGTTAAGTTTCCTTCCAAGACTTCATCAGATTTGCGTCGATATCTTGTCCTCTGATACAGGTTAACTCAAAGGTTTATATTTCTTTGCTTTGATAAACAAATCAAGCGTTGAAAAGATTACACACTCTCAGGGTTGAGCCTCTTTCCTGTTATGTGTATTGAGATTCTCATCAGGTCCTGATAAAAACTTCGTTTAAGTTTTGCTATTATATGAAAATAATCCTTCACAGTTCTGACTGTAAGTTATACTTGCCATGCTTTTAGGTTTTGTATATTGAACCTCTTTCCAAGATCTAAAATACCGCTCTATTTAACGATCATTACTCATGAGTTAAAAACCTTATCTCGTTTGAGTTTTTGAAAGGTGTATGTATGTATGTATGTATGTATGTGTGTGTATATATATATATATATATATATATATATATATATATATATATATATATATATATATTATCCAATTACCCTTAAAAACTAATTATTTCATACTTAAACACTAAAAAGTTAAATAACCCAAACATTACTGGAATTGCATTACACAATTTATGGCTGTCAAAGACCGTATCCTTTTATATAAATGACTACATAATATATTGCACCTTTTACAAGGCCGCATAACAGGAAGAAACCGCTGTCACTCAAATATCACATGTCGCTCTTGAAGGAATGCTGAGCAGAATAAGGAAGGGGGTGGTGCAGAGCATGACTGATCTAGACTGAGTTTCTAACGTGGACCCAGGGAGGACGCTGACCTCCTGCCACGTGCTAATGAAAAATAATCTTCCAAAATCCCTCACTATGGCCCTCCCCAGAGGACGAGCTGACCTTCAAATCTTGAATGAAAAACTGCCAAGATGTCTATTTGTTTGTTAGTAACATTCAATATGAAAAAAAATCTGCCACTCACGGAGTTGAGTCACCGGCTAGAATCCGAGGCACTGAGAGTTGAATGCTCCCTAAATGTTTTAAGCCAGTCAGCCACTCACTAAGCGATGCTTTATGCACCAAATGTCGCCTGTGGAGAATCAATGGCTTTTCATCTCGAGAAACAAAAAGATGAATGACACAGTTCAAAATCACGAGACCTAATCAAATGTGGATAATACAAGGAATTGCTGGAGGCTGTTGTCACAATGGCACGAGAAAATTCAATGACCTCCAAACACGTACAAGACGATAAAACCGAAAAAGGCTGGGCAACAAATGCATCGGTGTCATCGACCTTCCCATGAAGAGAGAAAGACAAAACAATGAAGAGAAATAAATGAGTCAAAAAGCTCTAAAGTATATATACACAACTTGTTTTCTTTTGAAGTTCATTGAACTTTACACAATATGTTGCAATAAATGTAATGACAAGAGAAACGAGGGGATGTCAAATATGAAACGAGAAATAAAAAAATAGGCAGAAATAGAAATATACAAACCCACTTCATAGACTCTATACAGAAAAACAAAACAAACGAAAGCATGGCCTGGAAGAGTCAATGACCTCACCCACTGACTCGTCTTTGCCAGTGAAGAGATGTTACTATGGCAATGCAATAAATCAAGATAAAGGTTACGAAAAAGGGCAAACGCAGACTGTACGTGATAATGCTTTCAATGCATTCAAAAAGACAAAATACTTAGAAGGGAATGAAGTTCGAGATACACTCTCTGAGGTCGATGACCTCAGACGACTGAGCGGTAAAGGCGAGACTTGGAGAGAGAGAGAGAGAGAGAGAGAGAGAGAGAGAGAGAGAGAGAGAGAGATACCACGAATCTAGTTTTTGTAAAGAGGATATACTGTGCAACAGTAATAAGAAAAGTAAATGAACTTGAGACAAAATCATGTAATACACAACTTTAAGCTAATCGAATGGGAATTATTCATACATCATACGTATAGATTGTGAAGCAGCAATAAAGCTAAAATGCTACAGCCAACAACTTCTGATGGACAGATACGAATAAAGGCTTAGACGAAGAGAAGGGACTACAGACAAGGAAACAGTGCCAACATATCATTTACGTCAAATGTCAGATTGAAAGACAGATATCAACTGAAAAACCATAAGACAACGCTCGCTCTCTCTCTCTCTCTCGCTCGCTCGCTCTCTCTCTCTCTCTCTCTCTCTCTCTCTCTCTCTCTCTCTCTCTCAGCATCAAGGTCATCGACCTTCCAACCACGTGTCTATTGATCTGGTTCCTCCTTTTACTGTTGGAGGCTCCGCCCCTCCACCCTCAACCGAAGACGCTCTCTCCGCCCCCACCTCAAACAAGCTTCCATAGTCACCCCTCTTTTTCCCCATCGACCCTCCCCTTCTCCTGGTAAACTTCTGCGATGCGCAAACAAATACACACACACACATACACTCTACGAATTTACATGACTTTGTTTTTAATGTGGAGGATCGATAGTGGCTTTGGTTGTATTACAGACATGCCATCACATGTTTGTGATACATTCCTATCCATGATTATGCAGCACTGCTTTAAAGATATTATAACTGATTCTAGCCAGTCTTACGTGGAAAAATCAGAATGATTTGACTGAAAAAGGTGCTTGTTTCCTTAAAGTTACGTTGGAGCATTTCAGTATTTACGGGAATCGTGTCGACGTTTTTCAGCAGTATGTGCTTTGTACTAAAAACATGATATTACATGTTTAAAATGCCCATTTGGAAAGTTTCTAATAGTGGCCTCTCTCTCTCTCTCTCTCTCTCTCTCTCTCTCTGGTGGCATCGTATAAACTACCGGTAGTCTTTCCAATAAATTATTCTTAAGATATCTTTTATGTTCCTCTCGGTCTTCTCACAAGAAACTTGTTTTCGTGGAAGAATTTTCCTGTGTGTGTGTGTGTACGTGTGTGTGTGTGTGTGTGTTAGATGATAGGTAAAATGGGTAAAAGAAGAATGAGGGCAGTTAAGTTTCATCTTTTGTCCTTTCTGTAACTTGTTTTTTGTTCCCATTCCATAACCTGGTCCTTTCGTCAGAATGACTTGTCTTATTGAACATGAAGTAGTTCTTTATAAGAGTGCAAAGTACGCTTACACTAAAGTCTATCATTTTCTTATCTAAAGGAAATTTACAGATATTACGGAATCGTGTTGCATGGTCTAAGCCTGTATTAGACCAAGTCTAAAGCCAGGCAAGTTAAAATAATGATTTTAAGGATTATTAACTTAAAGGCGTTCATCGTTTATTGAGTAAGCAAAAAAGGGCTACAACATTGGTGAATTTACCCTTCAAAATTTGTAAAGTCAAACAAGCAAGAAAATTATTTCGTCTTTTGCTAATTCTAAAGATACTATTGTTTACGACCCGTCGAAAATTACGGCTAAATATTCAAATAGATATGCACACACTCAAAGGTTCAACCATTTCCCCATTCTCCCCTTTCCTAACTACAACCCTTCTCACGAGGGTATGACTACTCCCTCTCTCATTAACGAGGGACGGGGCGAGACCGAATAGTTATACTCTGATATTGCCACTAGGCGTGACCGGAAAGAAATATATGCACATTTTATATATATAGCCAGACACTTGCTCCTTACTATATAGTGGTATTCATATTTGGGAAATCATGGAAAGAATACAAACCTTATTTACTGAATAATTCGGTCAAATCTTCAGGATGAAAGATCATTCATTAGATCAAGAGAAACCTTATATCCATGGGATCATAAATGATACGTAAAACTGTGATGTATCAAATAAAAGACTTCTTATTCATAAATTACAGTTTCTCCAACAACTTATCAAATCCCAAATCTGGATATAATAAAAATTAATTTAGAAATAAATACAGAGCATATTATGGTAAAAATCAGCCCATGATTCGGATAACTTCATAAATTAAAGAAAATACACTAAATCTAGCCATACCTGAAGACGTAAAATTGGCAATGCATTTCAATTTTTAAGATAAAGTAACAATAAATAAATTAAGAATTTTACCTTAAGTAAACAGAATGATTCTCGAAAATGAAATAACAACAGACTGAATGATTTTAAAAGTAAACCAGTAGTCAGTAAATATCTCAGTCTATATTAATCTTCAATTAGATTAATTAGGATACTTATAGTAATAAACGCTGTTATAAAAACCGTAATTGGTCGATGTCACATAAATAGGTTCTAGATATTTTTTAATGAATTAAGTTTAGATTGTTTCTATTAATTTAATTATTTAACCACATAAAATCCATAACTATACTAATCAAACAAATAAATAATATTATTGGTGGCTTCCTCGTCTTCATCAATGTGAGATCGTTCGTCATCTCCACCTAATAGAGACCCAATTAACTTTTAAAAAGAGAAAAGAAACGTCTTCACAGGAATTAGTCTTAAAATATTTTTAAAAATGTATACATATACTCGTAGTACATACACCATAAAATACTAATATTAAAATATCAATATCTTCGATTTCAAATATTTGTGTATTTAACAAAACCCAAAGACTGCACATGAAAATATCCTTTCGTGACAATAACAAAAATGACGACGGTCTGTCTCTCTCTTTAGTGAAGTCTCCCCTCTAAATGAAAAGTCAGAAAATACAACCTACGGGATCTATGCACCCAGTTCCGGCTAGTTGTATCTAAATGCAACTAGTTTTTCTTCAAAATGCAACTTTACTTAAAAGACGTTAATATATAGAGTATCATAATTTCTCTAATAAATACTATAAAAAATTACATCTCTCACTTTAGATTCAC
>NC_090725.1:236775930-236778430 GCF_036898095.1 Palaemon carinicauda | reverse complement strand
CACATACAGTACACCCTCTTCCTCTCCCCCTCCTGCCCAGTCTCTGAAGTACATACGCATGCATTCAACCTCTCCCGGAAGCTGTGGAGAGGCTCAACAGACATCTTCTCAGCCTATCGTATATTGCCCTATTTCCGCTCTGGTTAACTTTGAAAATGAAGCCTTATGTTCTCTCCCCTATCTTTGTTATCTCACTAGCTCGCTTGCGCTCGCTCTCACACAGACACCCATCTCACTCTCCCTATTTCTCGACTTGTAGCAGTGATGGCATCACGTTCAATTCAGAGTTCGATTTTCGCACCAGAAAGAGATACGTTATGGACGCGTTAATTAAACTCTAGTAGACCTCTACTGACCCTTGCAGTGAATTAGGCACATAACTCTTGGTTATCTGTCGTTGGTCGCAGCTTTGGTTAAAAGAGGGGGTGGGAGACAAAGGGAATATCTACTTAGGTTTTTATTACTTGGAAGTAAAGCCATTCGTATGCTCTCTCTCTCTCTCTCTCTCTCTCTCTCTCTCTCTCTCTGGCAGGTATTAGATGGCCTAAGCTTAGCTGATTTATAGCCCATTACTTCTAATCTAGAGAATGCTTGTTAATGTAACCTACTTTAGATATTTAAGTCAAATAAACCACATCAAGTAATTGTGGAAGTTATGTAACGAAGGGGTACCGTTTTCTGGAACAGAAATGTAAAGAATCTGAAAGTAAGGACAGTAATCTCTGAGAAGGATTCCACGCAACTTCTTTTAACTCAGTAATTCCGGGGCAATGTTATGCTCTGAAAATCTATATCTATTGTTGTACTGCGACATTCTATTTGTGATCACCATTGGCTAAATTATAACTTATTTTTGGGGTTGGTTGCAGATATCAAGAACACCTCATCCTTGGATTTGATTATCTATGATCGGCTATATACCAGGTATCCAATATAGCATTATATACATACATGTATTATACATACACACACACAGACACACACACACATAGTTATATATATATATATATATATGTGTGTGTGTGTGTGTGTGTGTGTGTGTGTGCGCGCGCGCTTGTGTGTAAAAGGACACTTAGTCGTCTCAGGGGACTCAAAACAAATCATAACAGTTCTATATAAATTCTAAAGTTAATTTTATAGGTAAGCAATATGATCAAAACAATAAAATATATTTCTTAGTACCGAGGAGTTACATAAATTACTGCACATTCAAGAAATTCTGACATTTTCCCAGGCCCCTTTCAAAGTATTAACATAACAAAAATCCAGATACTATTGATACTTCAATGCCTGAATACAGTATATCACAGTCTTGCCAGGGTACCAAATATTGGCTTAAACAAATCTATGGAATCTTGTTACATTATAAAAAAAAAAAAAAACGGAACATTTTAGTTTACATTGCATTTTATTCATGTTTTATAAAGTATAATACAAGTTTAATTATCATGAAAAGAAACTTATCTTTACTAACACCAACATCTCTTAAGAACCAATGATAATAACAATAATAATAATAATAATAATAATAACAATAATAACAACAATAATAATAATATACAATTTGATATGGATATATAATTACATGTGTATTTTTGGGTTTAAGTGTCAAAATAGATAAACAGCTGTATGTGTGTCTTACAGTAGTTTCCGAGTTTACATCTGCAGTATTAACTAAAACCAAGTCCGATTTTATTTCTATTATACTGCTTAATAATCAGTAAAAACATTTTCGATGCAGCGAGTATCAAAATAATAATCTATTACACAAATTTAAAATCCTATTCATTGAAAACCACTTTTACGTAATCTCTCTCTCTCTCTCTCTCTCTCTCTCTCTCTCTCTCTCTCTCTCTCAGCTTCAAGCTGCATCCTCACCCTTCTTCTGCTTTACTGCTTACATATTCGGCCTTGTATCATCAACTTTGTACACCGCAGATGTTTCCCCCACCTCTCTCTCTCTCTCTCTCTCTCTCTCTCTCTCTCTCTCTCTCTCTCTCTCTCTCTCTCTCTCTCTCTCTCTCTCTCTATGTAAATAAACAAATATTATCCTATCCGTCTACTTTTCATATGTGCATATACTTTTCGTATATACAATTCAAATTATAGATATATATAAAGTATATATACATAAACACATCATCATTCATCTATGCTTATGTGATTGTGTGTACTGTATATGTTAATACCGAGTTCATTTCCCTGTAATATGTCAGCACAAGGTTTAGTAATTACCGTGCAATTAAGCTATCTCTCTCCCATTTTTTCTTATTACTTATAAACCGTCTCCAGTTTCTCACATAAATTGTTAACTTTTACCTTCGACTAGCAAATGAACTAGAAGAATGCGAAGAGCAAGTGGTCCCACGTCCGTTTCCTTCGTATGGACTTAGTTTCAAGGTCCCCTCAAGGTCATCTGATGAGAAAGGCGCCGTCGGTTCAGGTTTGGGGGATGGGGTAGGACGAAGGGGAAAAGAGAGAGAGAGAGAGAGAGAGAGAG
>NC_090725.1:236755930-236773430 GCF_036898095.1 Palaemon carinicauda | reverse complement strand
TTGACCTTTAACCTTAGCTTTTATTAATTGAAGTGGATTTCAATTCACTCAAATACGAACCAAGTTTGAAGTCTCTGTGGCAAGGATGTCCGTGATATGGACGTTTTAATCGTCCGTGACCTTGACCTTTACCTTCCAAAATTTAATCATTTCGAGGTCTTTGCATAACACTTTAAAATCCCGGCAAGTTTCGTTACTTTACGATTAAAATTGTGGCCGTATGGTTGATGACCGGAATTTTACATTTTGCTTAACCTTGACCATGGACTGGACTTTGACCTTCAACCTTAACATGTATGAATTGGCGAGGATTTTCATACACTAAAATATGAACTAGGTTTGAAGTCTCCGTGACAACGATGTCCAAACTTATGGCTGATTACGTGAATTGGACATTTTGATTAACCGTAACCTTGATCTTTGACGTTGATCTTCCAAAATTTAATAATTTCCAGGTTTTTACATAACACTTAACCACTGGAAGTTTCATTACTCTACGATTAAAATTGTTCACTAACAAACACACAAACAAGGGTAAAACATAACCGCCTTCCAACTTCGTTGGTGAAGGTAATAATAATAATAATAATAATAATAATAATACAAATTAAAAAGTATTAGTGAAATAATAATCATCCGTTACCATGTATTTAGTCACAATACTTAGCATTAATGCCGTTGAAGAAATGTAGACTTTCTCTAAGTGAAGTCCTCAATGCCATACGTTTGGTATTTCTATTCAAACATGAGATGAAAGCGACAGTTACTAGTCCCTACCATATAATTACCTCCGTCAGATAAAACATGGCAACCCTATTATTACTAGAGGGCGTGGTCTACGCATTAGCATGATATATAATCCCCATATTATAGTGCTATTAGGTAACGAACTCTCCCACGGCTTCATACAGAACTGAACTGGTTCATGCTTGGTAGAAAAGCAGTCATGCAAAACGATAACATAATATATCTATGGAATGAAAAAACAAAGAGATGTTCAAGATAAAACTCTACAGCGTGCCACTCTTCCACTCTTCTTTCTCGCAGGTTCTATTTGTCAGATTCTAACTACCTGACAATCAAAGAAAGAATGCATTACCTCATAATCAAGAACTAATATCCACTCTTAACTTTACAGGTCGAACACTAACAAATGCACGTTTCCTCTGAAACTTGTAAACTTAATTAAATGTTATAATTCCATTTTATTTGCTTCATCATGTTTAAACTATTAAACTATTGAAAATATCGCATAACAAAGAGAATATTGTAATAAAAACAGTTTTGTTAAAATTATGAAAACACTCGTTGTTGCACAAGAACGCACACATGCAACATTAATATTTATATATATATATATATATATATATATACTGTACAGTATATATATATATATATATTATATATACACATATGTGTATATGTATGTATATACAGTATATGTGAGTAATACTGAGGCCAATAGTGGAGTGTTTATAAGATGAGCATACTGCGTAGATGTTTGAAGCAACTGAAGGTGCTCATCCAAGATTCAACAGTTAAAGTTTATGTGTGGTAGTAATCATTGTGCAGCTTTTCCTCTGGTTCCATCACATACTATCTAGGACTGTCAATCGCAGAACTGCACAGACGTAATCATTTCCAGCATCTGCTGATACCAAACAAAACTCTACCGTGTATGGTAAGACACACGCATGCATATATATATATATATATATAGATCCTTCGCATATCCTAAAAACCTAAAATCTTGTATGAAACTCGATATCATGATTCACTTACACCAACAAGTTTCAGGAATACAAAATGCAACCAGGGAGTTATTAGTTATTGTCTCGCTTAGAGGTAAGAAGCATATTTTTCATTTAAAAATATTTTGAATTTACGTGCACTCTAAAATCGTAGGTACTAGTGAATATCAGTAATATTCAGTACAAGCATTTTACATATTTTGAAAAACAAAAAACAAATGATGTTAGTGAGCTATCTAGGGACATGCATTCTTTCCTCAAAAGCTGTCCCTTTATGAATCCACATGAAATGATAACCTCTGAGGGATCATCCTTTCATGAATATAATTAAATGCTAATTTTCGAATGAGTTATAAATTTATGAATATACATGATATAATAGCCTTTGAAGGGATTAAAGACGCAGAAACCCTTTAAATAGGTTCTTAGCAGCCTTATAGTTGTTGTAAGAATCATTTGTTGTGATGGCTTATAATATTCAAAATAAATTTTTGACAATTATGTTAGCTTAAAAGATAATCATGTGAGGAGCTTCACCCTAAAATTTTTAATGAATTTCATGGCATTTGTCATTTACTGTGTTGTGAATATTAAAGAATTGACAAAATTATTTAAAACTGTATATTCCTTACATGGATGAGTGAATTCTAGTTTTCATCATGCTTTAATCTTTCATGGGAGAGTAATATTCCTCGGAACTCAAGTCCATATAATTTCAATGAATATTAAAATATATAAGATCAAACTTCTCTACTGGCCTGAATTTTCCTTCCCCTTAGACCTGCCAGGGCGATGACTTCTTATACTATCTAACCCTTATTAGGGGTTATGAATACCCATGGCACTCTAAACTATTAGTTAACTAGATAAACGTGTCAGGGCCTTTACATTTTTTTCCCAACTTGAGCGGGCCGTATAAATCTTAGAGCTTGTTTTACCTGTCAGAGGCAAAATCATATATTTTGGTACTTTACATCATGATGTATTGAGGAGTTTACCTGGCAGGTTACTAAGTAATTAACATACTTATGAATCTGGCATAGTTTCTTCCTTCAGTTTTGCGATTTTTTCAATATATAAACGTGAGAATTCTCATTATTCATAAAACAATAACATATATGTAGATATTGTAACTAATGGCAAAACTGCAATTAAAGTATTGAATTCTGGATAATGTTGATGATTCACCATCGAAAGTACTCTAGAATTCAAGAAAGATCCGGCAAACGAAGTTTAATCCACAGTGCATCAATATCACGTTCCATATGACTTACTGGCGAATAAACTCCCATTATCGTGTATCGAAATGACACCAGAAGTTGGACGATATAAGAAGTTCGAACAAGAGGAAGTTTTCTATTTCTGACCAAAGAAATAAATAGTCATTTGGTCGGTGAATGGGGAGACTTCCAAAGAGGAAACGGAAGTTCAATAGTTTCTAGTAGTGTCTGCAACCTCACAATCCGCTAGGGATGGGGGGGGGAGCATATAGGTCTACCTGATGAGTTATCAGTAGCTATTTCCTGGACCTCCCTGGTCCTACCTTGTATGAGTGGATTGGGAGCTGATCTTTTATATATATATATATATATATATATATATGTTCAAATAAGCCATATATATTTTTGATATATTAATGTCTGGATTCTCTTAACAACCTCGGGATCACAGACCCAGGCGAAATCTCACAAAGACAAGAGCTTGGCTCCGGCCGGGAATCGAACCCTGGTCGGCAAGCTTATATAGACAGTGACTAACCCACTTGGCCACGAACAAAGATAAAAGTCAATGACAATTCTACTGTGCTTATACCTGTCGAATTCAGGTATTTTGTACTTCGAATTGAAATCAACCCATCTTCACCATCGTAGCTAATTGGTAGTTTGTTACTTGGCATTCAATTAATGATAAATTTTGCACATTTTTACGTGTTTTTCATATTCAAATAAGCCATATATATTTTTGTTAAGAGAATCCAGACATTAATATATCAAAAATATATATGGCTTATTTGAATATGAAAAACACGTAAAAATGTGCAAAATTTATCATATATATATGTATATATATATATATATATATATATACATGTGTGTGTAATACAATGCATGTATATGGTCAGTTTCTAAGGCATTGTTCTGCCCTTTGTCACTGCCATTCATGAGCGACCTTTAAACCTTTAAATGGAACTGCAGTTAGCGAGGCAAAATACGACGCTTTGGACATGAAACATAAAAAGGCGAAGGAATATATTGGAAGTAAAAGGAGACATGAATTTTTTCAGCCATGACTTATACCTTTACTATTGCAAAAAAACCATATTCAATGACCATGCACAGCACCTTTAAGGTTCTATTATACCCATAGCAACATTCATTTTAAAAGCAGATAATGCAAATGGTACATACCTTCAGCCTACTGAGATGAACAAATCAACAATGTAACCAATAAGGAATATTTCAAAGAAAAGAAATGTTCAAACGTATTAAGACTTATATTTGATGCACTAATACTGCATGGCTTCTCGTTTTTTTAACAGAGATGGTGGTCTTGCATTCAGAGTTTAGTTGCCATCAGGTTACTCATGTGTATACGAAATACATTAATGCTACGTATCAAACATGAACGTGACGTTATGTGAATAAAGTGTTACTTGTTTACCAATATAATGTGATTGGGAATTATGTGAGGTTCACCAGTTGTTGGCAAATATTGGCTCATTAGAAATAAAACTGGAAAGCTAAAACGAAAAAGTAATGATTTAGATGTCACATATGCTGGAGAATGACTAAAGTAATTTAGTATAGTCAACAAAAATCATTAAATCTAGATTTAACTGAGACCCTTGGAGAGTGTTTGGATGTGATAGATAAATATTTCAAATATTTTCTCTTTAATTCTCATACAGATTGATAATCTGCCTAATGTGGTTACTTATCAACTATCCTTTCTTTAAAACTAAAAAATAGTATAAAATATACGTTAGGCAAGATAACAAAATGTAACGTAATGATGTAAAATAAACTCGGTAGCAAGGTGACATCGTTTGAGCTTCCCGATGAGGTAGTCCCAGTTCAAGACCCGTTCAGGGCTTGATATATTTTGACAGATAACGTTACCTTACTGTCTCTAAGCTAGGGTTGAGGGGTTTAAGGGAGGAGGAGAAGGTCCTATATTTTTTTTCTGCTGTGTTATCGGCAGTTTTCCTAGGACCAGACGTGGGTGGAGGGAGCTTGTGAATTAGTCATATATGTAACAGTTCGGTATCTCAAGGCACTATTCAGTGCAACAACATGTCTACATTTCTAATCAAAATTGCACAAGAGGCTGAGCACCATACAATACGTTACAGCAAATTTAAAAGCTAAAATTAGTAAGGGAGAAGTAAGAGAACCTAAATGTGGAATTTAAATATTAAGAAAATAACCTTAGGATACAAAATGAAAAGAATGATCTTGGGCAAACTCAGACAAAAGGCACTTTGAAAAAAAAACTTCAGCATTAAATTGAATATGATTAGGAAATCGAAATCAAAACTTGAATAAAGAAGGTAGTGCCCATGGAGATGGGTGTAAAAGTCACTGCTAATTAAAAACTTAAGTCGATAAAAGCGCAATTTCGTCGGAAAGCGGCCGTTCTTTAACAGAAAACATAACGAGGTATCCAGACTACTCTTTCTCTGTCCATAATGTTAACATGAAAGATATCCGACTCAAATTAACAAAGTATTCTTTAAAATGTTCAAGTTAATCCAGAAATTATCGATATAAATCTACTAGCATTTGTAAAAACCAATACTCAATAATATATAAGCTCACAAATATAGCAAAAGATTATCTTGAATGTCAAAGTGTGTTGAGTTTTCTGGTACTCAGTTTCATAGAACAAATTTTCTCCAGACCCGCCAGTGAGAAATTGTATTCTAGCGTGGTAATCCGTTTGCAATTTTCTGAAGAAAACGGAGTGTAGGTTTTGCCATCCGTTTTCTATCATCAATTCGAACCAACACTTGCGTTATCTTTAATCTTAATTAACATACCTAAGAATTACTTCCTACTGCTACATACATTTGCTAATTTATGCTGTGTTCAAGTTCACAGTCAGGGGAGTTTAATAGTAGACAACTACCATTTTAGGTACTATTCTACTGCAGTGCGATGAACCGTTACAAATAGTCTATTGACAATTTGATTTTTAAAGCGACCACTCTATATAGTAAAAGGTTTCGTCTAAGACAATGACGCAATTTAGAAACTTAGAATGACGGGTTAAAAAAAAATGAAGGAGAACATACAGATAACTACCAAAACGTTGCAATGTCTACAGCAGGCTAAGAAGTGTATTGCCCTCGACTAAAGTCGTTGCTCTCTCTCTCTCTCTCTCTCTCTCTCTCTCTCTCTCTCTCTCTCTCTCTCTATCGATTTAAGTTACAACACTGAATGTCAATGAAATGTCTTTCAGTTAAACCAGGGCCTTAGAGAACGACTAAACAAAAGCCCCAGGTATATATCAACCAGTCTTAATTAACTTATACAGTAATCAGTCTCTTCAGTAATTTGCCTCTTCGTCAAACTGCCCAACTAAAGTTCCATGCCACCGCCTCGTCTCCATCTATGGCTTTTCTTTATGACGTCAGATATCAAAACCGAAGTTGGTCTTCCCTCGAAAGAAATTACGTATGCGGGGTGGGGGCGTTTTAAAAATAGCATCTTTCTTCTCTTACGTCCGACAGTGCCATTCGGAACCCCCCCCCCCCCCAGTTAAAACGATGTCTTGTATGTGGGTGGAGAGGATGACATATTTATAAAGTTATTGACCCTTATGAAAAATAAAATAAGATATTCAATGCTATGCTTCAACGTTTTTAATACACAGACCAATGCTAGTATTATATTAGTGAAATCGGGTGATCAAGGGAATATTTCTAAGTAAATTAATAATTTTGTGTTTTTCCATAAAAACAAACACATACATACATACATACATACATATATATATATATATATATATATGTTTGTGTGTGTGTGTGTGAGTGTGTGTAATCAGTGCCGATGACAAGGCAGATAGAAAAATCCAGAAAATAAAATTGCGCTTAATAACCAAAAGGGAAAGCACGCTACCAACCTAGACCATAAATCAGGTTGCAGGAACCGGTAAAGGGCGACCAAAAAAAGAAAAAAAAAAAAAAAAAAAAGATCACAAGCCAATGCAGGACCCAGATCCCCCAACTCTCTTTTTATAGTATTTCAACGTTCTTAGCCTTTGAGCTTCCATAAAAGAGCAAAACCAACTGCCTTACGAAGCTGTATAGCCAACATGTCTATACGAGAGGAGAGCATAAATGTAAGAGAAAAGTAAGACGGGAAAACTCTTTTTTAATTCAGAGTTTACTCAAGAGCTTTGATCCTCAACGACGTAACGCATATCGATGATTATTAAAACCCTAATTACAGTAGGTGCCACATAAAAAAAACCATTTATGGAACCCAGCCACATCTACATACTATTACTTCAAGGCCGGAATTATGGTTAAGCCTTGGTGGATGATAATTAGGATAATAATGATGGTGACAAGAAGAAAATTGTGATGCAAGATTTTAAACAATTTTAAGGTATCACCGACTTTTGGGTGAAATAATAATAATAATAATAATAAGAAGAAGAAGAAGAAGAAGAAGAAGAAGAAGAAGAAGACGAGGAAGAAGAAGAAGAAGAAGAAGAAGAAGAAGAAGAAGAAGAAGAAGAAGAAGAAGAAGGTCAAAATAAGCAATAATAAGAGCAAATTTTACATAAACAAGTAAAAACTATTCCCTTTATAAGTATGATTTAGACTACTTACACCACACTGCAACTATTAGCCTTGAACTAACAAACACAGGTACCGTACACATAGACACGTGCATGTGTATGTATATATATATATACATATATATATATATATATATATACATATATATATATATATATGTGTGTGTGTATATATATATATATATATATACGCACACATATATATTAGGATACGCAATCAGTAAAAAATGACTGCTAAATATTCATATAAATATGCACACAAACGCACACGCAACCCCACCCCTCACCAGGGTATGATTACTTCTCTTCCCCTACCCGACGGACGGTGAAAGTTCAGCGTGACCAAAATGAAATAAATAAATATATATATATATATATATATGTATGTATATATATATATATATATATATACACACACACAGTATATATGTGTGTGTGCATGTATATAAATTTTTTTCTGGTGACTCAAATGTCTTCTCTGTTATCCTGAACTTAATATGGAGGATAGTGTCTGAAGAGAGACTACCTTCGATTTTTGGATGCCACTAAGACATTGTCTATTCACTATAAACGTACAGTAACATGACCAAGTTCCATATGTATATATATATATATATATATATAGAGAGAGAGAGAGAGAGAGAGAGAGAGAGAGAGAGAGCTCTTTTATTAAATAGGAAAGATATGGAAAATAACACAGTCATATTAGAGAGATATGCATAAATCACCGTTCTCAAAATGTTAGAAAATGAATCACATTGGTGTAATTAATTTTCAAGCAACTAATAATTCTAATCCCTACTACGATATTCAACAACATCCTTTCCCCCAGACTGTCACTACTCGTACTATATGAAACTCTATGGGCATGGCTATGTGATTTTCGTTGCTATAAATGTTTATTTATAGAAAAATTGGAAACATCGAAGAATCTAAATAATAGTTAACAATATAAGGGGAAAATTGGTGCCTAAAAGCGTTACGCCAGAAATGATTTATTAAAAAACCAGTAAAATGTGGTACAATAAAACGAAAAATCAAACTTACAACATCGGATTAATAAACGTTTAGAAACTCAAAAAACTTTACTAGAGAATATTTCAATATTTTGGCTGTTAGCAATATACTGAATTAGAATGAGATTGTTTAAACATAAGATAATTTAGAAAATCCTTTTAATTCAAATTGGCTTAAAAATTCCACACGCATCTAAAATCTGCATCGAAGAACAATCTCTTATTTTTTATAAATTCTTAATATTCATCAAAGTATAATATTGGCCAAATGTTTACCACTTAAAGTTATAATATTTATTACCAAATTATGGAAAATACAAACAGGCCTAATTAGAGAGTACATATGTTGTCACCTACATAAATTCGGCCTCTGGTTTACGAGGAAATATACTATTGATCCAAGTGACCCAGATATCTACGACCTCACTTTCTGCCAGGGCATTGAACGCAAAGAAAAAAAAAGTATGCAAGATGGATAACGTATACAAATGTACGTTAAAGACCCTTTATATACACACGTTAATCTTATCTAAAGACACAACTATCACAGGAAGAATATATTTGCATATACTGTATGTTCAAAGCAACTTGTACATGAAATTATAATTCACAGGAATAAATAGTCATTCCTTATAGGACGCCATAAAATTTTTGAATTATTAAATACCGTGATCAGTAAGTTGTAATTTAAACATAGCTGTATAGATGGAATTAACGATACAATTTTGATTCTATCTACCACGTGGGTAAAATAAATACAGTATTAATGGAGTTTGTTATGCAAATACCAGCATTGATACACAAGATTATAACATGAAGGAGCATAATGACGCATAGAGAGAGAGAGAGAGAGAGAGAGAGAGAGAGAGAGATTAAAAAAATTTATACTAGCTGTTGGTGATGTATACCTAGGGAATGTTGTAAACATACACGAAGAGAATGATTACGTGTGTGTAGACGGGGTTACCTGGTGACAGATCTGGGTCAGGACAGCAGTTTATCATGGCGTAATGGGTCACTTGACCTAACCTGCGCGGAGTGTCAATGACCTTAACAACCGCATTCCTTCTGACATACGATTATATGTCATACACATTGCGGTTTATTCTGTCAGGAAGTCCGTCTGTCAGAATTTCTATCTACTTGACTATCGATCTATCTATATTTTAAGCAAATGAGATGCTAATAATCACAAATTAACGACGTGTTTATTCTTGGATGTGTTGTATGAGAAAAATCAGCTGTCCGTTTATTCTATCCAAATATCGTTATCTATTTCTTTTATTTACGGGGGTCATATTTCTGCGTACATACTCTTATGTATACACACACCAACCCCCATATATATATATATATATATGCGTGTGTGTGTATCGTTGTTTATTCTAAATCAAGAGCTATTGAATACTATATATATATATATATATATGTATGTATGTATGTATGTATGTATGTATATATATATGTATATATATATATATATATATATAAACATATATATGCATATATTCTGTATAGCCAAACTAAAATCATAATTATTAAAGCAAAATGCCAAAAGCCTAAGGTCTAGAATGGTTGTGGTAGCCTGTTGTAAACCTCCTACCCGACAATCTGTTGGACAGGTGTTCCAGAAACACTCAAACTTGATAGTTTCTAGCAGTATCTGCAACCTCATCATCATCATCCCCTATGGATGGGGGTGTTTGGAAAGCCTATAGATCTACCTGCTGAATCAACAGCAGCCATTATCTGCCCCTTTTTGGCCTTAGCTTGATGGAGAGGAGACTTGGTCACTGATCATATGATTAAATAATCAGCCTCAAGGACATTGTCCTGTCTCTGCTATTCATGAGCGATCTTACTTTGACTTAAACGGTGAAAGCAGCTCAGTGCGGAAAGGAAACAGAAAAGTAACGAATAAACTATAAATGAGAAGTAACAATACTTATATATAAACATACAAACATACACACATACATATATATATATATATATATACACACACATATATATATATATATATATACACACACGCATATATAATATATATATATATATATATATGTGTGTGTGTGTGTGTGTGTATTTAGCAATAAAGTTAAATAGATAAGTCTTATATAAACTACGAAAGAGGACTTGCATAAATCTATCCAACAAAAAAGTATTTACAGCGTGTTCGAACTTATAAGTTGTATTGATTCAATTATCTGATTAGTAGGATAACTCCACAAACTTTTTCAAAACTGAGCAATATTGAACCTTATGATAAAGAAAACACAGCTGTTAGAATTGACTGTATACTTGTCACTACGTATAGGATGATACAGTCTGGGAAGATCTGAATGTAATGAATGGCCAGTCTTATGAAAAATCTTATGCAACATAGAGATGACTGGCGAAATCTAACCGAGGCCTTTTGCGTCAATAGGCGTAGGAGGATATGATAATGAACATGCATAAAGAACTAAGTAAACAATAGTGCCAGAGATCAATATCTAGATCAGTGATAAAGAATTTAATAGACGGCAAATTTCAGTCTAATATATTAAGATGTAATCAGCAGCTGAAGACCAGACGGCAACAATATTCAATACATGTCAGAATGAAAGTACATTTCCGCAGGATAGACAGATCATCTAAAGACTTAAAATTCCCTCTCAATATGCCATTGATGTGTAAATCAAAAAATAAAGACCAATTGTTTTTCTCAAAAGTAAATTTGCAATAAAAAATCCCATCAATACCAGGATCTGGATGTTGAGGAGCCACCCTCATAAACCGACCTATTGGGAGGTATTCATAAAAATGAAGGATATCCTTGTAAGCATAAGGTAATCATTATGAATATGGAAAGAAAGATTTGCTTATACTTCTACCTTTTGCTTCAGAGAATTACCTTGCGAGGATATCCTCCAAGCAGAAGTAAAAGGTCGACTCGTTTTTCGCTTAGTTACATATTGGAACTTGTAAGATTTCATTTGTGCTGTGAAGATAAGAAAGGGTTTAGTATTTATAATACGTATCTAATGCCCTGTTTTTACTTGTATTTAATTAAGTTTACGCATCAGAAAGAACAAAGACGCCGCCGCGCCTTCCCCAAAGCCTCGCTGGCAACATCTATCCCCCACTCCTTGCATTAGTTCTTTGACCTCTTTTTAGCTCCCACATCCCTTGCATTATAAGTTCTTTGACCTCTTTTTAGCTCCCAAACCCCTATCATTAGAAGTTCTTTGACCTCTTTTTAGCACCCACACCCCTTGCATTAGAAGTTCTTTGACCTCTTTTTAGCTCTCCCACCCCTTGCATTAGAAGTTCTTTGACCTCTTTTTAGCTCCCACACCCTTGCATTAGAAGTTCTTTGACCTCTTTTTAGCTTCCCCACCCCTTGCATTAGAAGTTCTTTGACCTCTTTTTAGCTCCCACACCCCTTGCATTATAAGTTCTTTGACCTATTTTTATCTCCCACACCCCATGCATTAGAAGTTCTTTGACCTCTTTTTTAGCTTCCCCACCCCTAGCATTAGAAGTTCTTTGACCTCTTTTTAGCACCCACACCTCTTGCATTAGAAGTTCTTTGACCTCTTTTTAGCTCCCACACCCCTTGCATTAGAAGTTCTTTGACCTCTTTTTAGCTCCCACACCCCTTGCATCAGAAGTTCTTTGACCTCTTTTTAGCTCCCACACCTCTGGCATTAGAAGTTATTTGACCTCTTTTTAGCTCCCACACCCCTTGCATTAGAAATTATTTGACCTCTTTTTAGCTTCCCCACCCCTTGCATTAGAAGTTCTTTGACCTCTTTTTAGCTGCCACACCTCTACCATTAGATGTTCTTTGACCTCTTTTTAGCTCCCACACCTCTAGCATTAGAAGTTCTTTGACTTCTTTTTAGCTCCCACACCCCTTGCATTAGAAGTTCTTTGACCTCTTTTTAGCTCTCCCACCCCTTGCATTAGAAGTTCTTTGACCTCTTTTTAGCTCCCCCACCCCTTGCATTATAAGTTCTTTGACCTCTTTTTAGCTCCCCCACCCCTTGCATTATAAGTTCTTTGACCTCTTTTTAGCTCCCCCACCCCTTGCATTATTAGTTCTTTGACTTCTTTTTAGCTCCCACACCCCTTGCATTAGAAGTTCTTTGACCTCTTTTTAGCTCCCACATCCCTTGCAGTAGAAGTTCTTTGACCTCTTTTTAGCTCCCACACCCCTTGCATTAGAAGTTCTTTGACCTCTTTTTAGCTCCCACACCCCTTGCATTAGAAGTTCTTTGAACTCTTTTTAGCTACCACACCTCTAGCATTAGAAGTTCTTTGACCTCTTTTTAGCTCCCACACCTCTAGCATTAGAAGTTCTTTGACCTCTTTTTAGCTCCCACACCTCTAGCATTAGAAGTTCTTTGACCTCTTTTTAGCTCCAACACCTCTGGCAGTAGAAGTTCTTTGACCTCTTTTTAGCTCCCGCACCCTTTGCATTAGAAGTTCTTTGACCTCTTTTTAGCTCCCACACCCCTTGCATCAGAAGTTCTTTGACCTCTTTTTAGCTCCCACACCCCTTGCATTAGAAGTTCTTTAACCTCTTTTTAGCTCCCACACCTCTAGCATTAAAAGTTCTTTGACCTCTTTTTAGCTCCCACACCTCTGGCATTAGAAGTTCTTTGACCTCTTTTTAGCTCCCACACCCCTTGCATTAGAAGTTCTTTGACCTCTTTTTAGCTCCCACACCCCTTGCATTAGAAGTTCTTTGACCTCTTTTTAGCTCCCACACCCATTGCATTAGAAGTACTTTGACCTCTTTTTAGCTCCCCCACCCCTTGCATTAGAAGTTCTTTGACCTCTTTTTAGCTCCCACACCTCTAGCATTAGAAGTTCTTTGACCTCTTTTTAGCTCCCACACCTCTAGCATTAGAAGTTCTTTGACCTCTTTTTAGCTCCCACACCTCTGGCATTAGAAGTTCTTTGACCTCTTTTTAGCTCCCACACCCCTTGCATTAGAAGTTCTTTGACCTCTTTTTAGCTCCCACACCCCTTGCATTAGAAGTTCTTTGGCCTCTTTTTAGCTCCCACATCTCTAGCATTAGAAGTTCTTTCACCTCTTTTTAGCTGCCACACCTCTAGCATTAGAAGTTCTTTGACTTCTTTTTAGCTCCCACACCTCTAGCATTAGAAGTTCTTTGACCTCTTTTTAGCTCCCACACCTCTGGCATTAGAAGTTCTTTGACCTTTTTTAGCTCCCACACCCCTTGCATTAGAAGTTCTTTGACATCTTTTTAGCTTTCCCACCCCTTGCATTAGAAGTTCTTTGACCTCTTCTTAGCTCCTACACCTATAGCATTAGAAGTTCTTTGACCTCTTTTTAGCTCCCACACCTCTAGCATTAGAAGTTCTTTGACTTCTTTTTAGCTCCCACACCTCTAGCATTAGAAGTTCTTTGACCTCTTTTCAGCTCCCTTACCTGAAGCATTAGAAGTTCTTTGACCTCTCTTTATAGCTCCCACACCTCTAACATTAGAAGTTATTTGACCTCTCTCTTTAGCTCCCACACTTCAAGCATTAGAAGTTCTTTGACATATATTTCTAGGTTCCATACATTTCGATCTATATTTTGATGTGCCTTACTTCTAGCATTAGAGGCTCTCTATTTTTAGGTGTCTTACCTCTGGCATTAGAGGCTCCTCTTCGCTGTTCTCTCTCCTGTCTTCTAGTTTTCAAGATCTTCTTTCATTAGATTATCTGTTTCTTTCGAGATTTCATTGTCTCTTTTCCTTAGTTCATCAGTGTCCTTCTAGATTTCAAAAGAGATTTCAGTGCCGCGAGTCCTCACTTCGTCAGATTCGTCAGGGAAATCGAAGGCATTTATTCTTTACCTATCTGGGCAATGAGTAAAGAGATGAATACTATCGATTTCTCCGCATACACTATCATGCCAAAGTAAATGACGAGCAACATGATATATTTACCAATGTCGTCTGGATATGTCCTTACTTCAATGGCGAATTTTGGGACAACCCTGTTGAAGAACTATACGTCACTCACCGTTCAGTTGAACCATTCTGCCTCCATCCTCATTCCCCGCAATCCGTTTTTGCACCGATACAAAGCCTCGTAATTTTTCCAAGAGTCTCCTTTAATAAGACACCGTTGCAAAAGCCCAAGCAAAGGATCCTTCAAGGCGCATACATTATGATCTTCAAAGCTCAGCTGCCAACGGAAGATCCCGTGTCTTTCTATAGGTCGGGCCAAGGTCCTTGGGTCGGGCGATATAAAACGAACGATCGGCAACTTCGGCAGCAACCAAAACCATCTGTAGTTGATGGTGTTCCGAAGACGTAACACATAATTCTTACCGGCAGCTTCCTATTCCGCCAGAACGCGATCTCTGTGAGTTAAGTGAAATCCTTCTCCCAGTCATCAACTCATTTCCTCTTACTCCTATTGACGCGCAATTCATTGGTTAGATTTAGCCAGCTACATACAGATCATGTGAGGCTACGTTTGAAAAAATGAAGATCAGGTCTTCAGAAGTCATTTGAAGCTCGGGGAGGAGTTGTTCAGGACTGCTCCTGGAAATTTCAGTTCTGGAGTCATTCAGAAATCCATGTTAAGTATACGGCTGTGTCCTTTGAAGACTTTTGGAAATTCGGGAAAGTTGTCTTCCGAAACCGTTCCGAGGTTCCGTTCTGGAGGCATTCAGAATTCCATGCTAAGTCTATGGCTATTTTTTCTGAAGCCATTTGGAAATCCGGGAAAGTTTTCTTCCGATACCGTTCTGAGATTCCGTTCTGGAGGCATTCAGAATTCCATGCTAAGTCTATGGCTATTTCTTCTGAAAGCCATTTGGAAATCCGAGAAGATTTTCTTCCCAATTCTTTTAGGACTCGCGAAAAATTCCATTCTTGTTTTATAACAACAACAACAACAACAATAATAATGATAATGAAATAATAATAATAATAATAAACTACGTGATTTGATTTATGGATTTGAGTTGAAAAGTTTTGAAGACGCTAAACGCTCAACTTTGCAGTTTGAAGGAAAGTAAGATACCCGGACGAAGGGCGAAGGGTAATTGAGATTTAAAGCAAACCGAATTGAAATAGTTGATTTCAGCTAAATTATTTCAGGTTTAGGATTTAGAACAATCTATTTCTGGTACGAATCGATATATATATATATATATATATATAATATATATATATATATATGTGTGTGTGTGTATATACATGCATGTATATAAGCTTTTGCAGTATATGAATATTCTGTGTATATGTGTATATTTATACGATGTATAAATATATATATATATATTACATATACATATATATAATATATATATACATATATATATATAAACTATATTTATATATTATATGAATACAGTATATTTGCATGTACTGTAAACACACACACACATATATATATATACATACATACATACATATATACTGTTTGTACATACACACATCCCTAAATACAGCAGCTTTCGTATTCTCCCAACTGTTTATACATGCAAAAGCAAATGTAAAATGCATATCACCAAGTTATGGTTTAACCTTGATATTTCATCGAGATTCCAGGTGTGGACAAGATATCTGTCCGCAAACCACTGTACATTTTGTTCTTCAAAACGGAATAACATCTTGAAATCACGATCAAGTGTGGGTAAACGGGGCATGTATTGTTTAACATGCCTCACATCCACAAAATCTGCCATCGTGCTGAGAATTGGACAGAACAACCTTTCTCTTCGAACTACAGTCTGCTACTGACCAGACTCAGCTTTTTCGAAGCATATGCTCTTTATATGAAGTAAAGGGTCTTCTTTATGTATAACCATTTACTTTTATGTGATTATAAGGATATGCTTTTGCTCTAAAAGTAGAAGCTTTTGTTTGAAATGTTTATGAATACAAGTAGAAGGATTTCCTTCATATTTTGCAAGTATAAGCATATCCTTTTCTTTATGAATACCGCCCATTGTCATACTTTGAGATTTGTTTGGGTTCAGCTTTGTCCCAACAATTTGCACCCTTAACTAATTCTACCTATATCTCTATAGATGGATTCAGTAATAACAGGTCTAAACTCAACAGCTTGGAATTGGTGCATATGCAACAAGTTTGCTCTGAAAAACTGTACATCATCATATATAATACGAAACATAATGGCCACAAAACACTACTCTGAGGAACACCAGATATTACATTCCTATCACTTCAATGGTGCCCACTAACAACAACTCCTTCCAATCTATTACTTATATTTCCCATGCGTACATTATCAACAATAGACATAAAGACTGTGCTGTATGGAATATATACATAAATATAATAGTCCACCAAAACTAACTTAGCTCCCTATACCTAAAATATTTAAGAGGAGAACTGATGCATCCGCAAGACGTTTCGTTTCAGTGAAATGTCAATGCTCGAGTTTCTCATATATCTACGATCGGAACAATATGCATTCGACATTGAGTAAAAACAAAACTAATCATTATACTTACATTCATTATTTAAATACCTCTAACACGTAAAACTAAGGCAGAGATGTGATATATATATATATATATATACATACATACATATATATACATATAAATATATAAATATATATATATACATATATGTGTGTGTGTACATACACACACACATATATATATATATATAGAGAGAGAGAGAGAGAGAGAGAGAGAGAGAGTGTCAAGGCAGAAGTAATTAAAAACCTTTTAAAGGTTAGTACTTTCGCCTCATTAACATGGTTTGACGATGTCCATAAAACGAAAACATTAAACACGAATACGTTTTTTACTTATCCTTCCGTTGTTTAAACACATTTTCACACCTGATCTCTCATAATTTTTACCCAAATACACACACACACAAATATATATATATGTATATATATATATATATATATATGTGTGTGTGTGTG
>NC_090725.1:236715930-236750930 GCF_036898095.1 Palaemon carinicauda | reverse complement strand
GATTGTTCGCCGTGAGCGATCAGACGAAAATATCCCACCATCACCAATCCGTATTGGCCAGCGTGGCGATGAAAACATGCAAAACCGCAGACATGAATTAAAATGTCTGACACCGTTATCCTGCAGTGGACTAGAAATGGCTGCATTCAATGAGATGGTCCTACCAGTATTAACTTCTGCATCAGAAACTTGGAACCTTACTAAAGGCTTAGCACATAGGCTAGTTACAACTCACAGGCCAATGGAAAGAATAATGACGGAAATAAAAACTAAGTGACAGAAAAAGAGCAACAAGGAAACGAGAGCAAACTAAAGTAGAGGATATTCTAACAATATGTAAGAAAAATAATAAAAGACAATAGATGGACATTAAGAATAATAGAATAGTTCTCTAGCGATTGTAAAAAAAGCAGGGGAAGGCAGAGAAGACGATGGATTGACGAACATAGAAAGTTTGCGGGTATGAACTGACACAGAAAAAGCATAAACAGACGCAAGTGGGGCGACATGTCTGAGGCCTTTGTTCTACAGTTGACTGGTAACAATTGATGAGTGTATGTATATGTATATATGTATGTATATATATGTATATATATATATATATATATATATGTATATATATGTATATATATATATATATATATAGGGGTGTAATTTTCTAAAGTAAAATAATACCGTTATTTTGCCACTCATAAAATAATAAAATACATAAGGAAAGTCTAACGTTTAGAGCTTATCATAACATTATCAGTGTATTAAAGAAACTAGAATAGTCATATATGATACACCTAATTACAAAAGAATACGTCTAACAAACACAAAAATAAAAAATAATAATTGCAATAATGATGAAAGATACTCATTCTTACAGTAGCATATATAATAGTTTTCAGAAAACGTACTCATAAGGGAATCATTAATATTGCAGTCTCATAATCCACTCTGACATGATAAACACTTAACCCTGGCAAGCAATCTAAGAAAACAAAACAAAAATCAACATTTTAAAGATCAATAAAAAAAAATCTTATTGACATAATATAATATCCATAAAATGTTATCCCTTTTCATCTTAGTCCGGAAGGCAACGACCCTTCCATGCGCCCCTAGTCCCCCCGAAGCTCTACTCCTGCCTTTCCTTATATCTCCATAACATAACGCCTCCCGTTCTGTTCCTCCTCCTCGACAATCACCTTAGCATCCTCCCCCCTCCCTCTACTCCCACTCCTCCCCCCTTGAGCTTTTCACAATCAATAGTCGGGTCGACTAATAAAACCTTGACTCTGAAACTTGAGATTTAAAGGGGAAAGGCCCACCAGTGATCACTTGGAGGTGGTGGGGACTACTGGCGGACAGGGTGGGGTGCCATCACAGGAGGAGCGTCTAGAACTGACGGATGCTGCTGAGTGAAAAGACGATTCATAATAAACGCACACTGACAATGAGTTCCTTCAGAGTGGACTTCAGAGGGGGAGAGCACCGGGGGGTTGGCGCCGTTTCTACAAATGACGTCTGGCATAAGAAGATTAAGAAAAGGGAGACAAATAGATGTAAAGGAATGGTCCAAGTGAAAATAAATTCATAAGTAAATGCTTACTCGCTTCATTTATTAAAACCTTTTGCACCACCCAGTACACTTAACGATATTTTCCCATACTTCAATGTTTGACGTGTAATGAATGATTCCCAATGCAACCAATCTGCTCGTCTCATGCGTAACTTATGATCGTTACTGAAATTTACATTAGAAATGTAATTCCTATTAGGGTATGTTGCACATAAAATATTGTTTATTGATTTAAAGTTTTCAGGCATCCTTGCACATAAAATATTGAAAATTTTGTTAAACCGAAATGCATAATTCCATCCAAACATTTAAGGAATGCATTTAACTATTTTTACTACCTCAACTTCGAAATCGAACAACTGCACACACGGAAAAAAAAGCTATGAAAACTATGATTTCGAGAGTTAATAAAGTAATCCCAAATTGGATCTACTGAACTTTTTACGGACTTGAAACGTCATTTCTCGAGCATGCTTTCGAGTGTTTTCATGCATCCATTCTTTTTTGGAGGTATATTTATATATTTTCTTTCCAGTACCTATTATAATGAGTTACTTTTTACATCTAATACTTACGGCGAAATATAATTCATAAAGTTAATAAGCTTCTTGAGAAAGCAACAAAAGAAAACTTATTTATATTGACAAAGGGAAGTCCGTATTGCTTTTTTTGCAGATAGATATACCGTCACATTCCAAATGGATTTAATATCAAAATTAATATTCAATTTGAAAAATAAATCTACATCTTTCTCTCCTCTTAACGGACAACGAGGCAGATAATGTTTAAACTGTTAGTTCAAAAGTAATGATATCATGAGAAAGCTGATTTTTTTCCCGTTTTCCAAATCACAGAAAAGTAAACTCTCTCAATCCCAAATGACTGCAACGCGAGCATAATGTAAGTACGTTACAATAGCAATTTCCTGAATTCGATTCCAGCCTCCCACCAATAAGTCAACCTAGTTGTGAACAGGTACAGGCGACAGATTGGTTCCAGAAAAGGATATGACGGTAGAAACTCATTTCCTCAACACTTCAGAATCAGAAAGCCGTACCGCTTTGTAAGTGAGGATAAGACGTAACGAGACACATACATAAACACACACACACACACAATAAATATATATATATATATATATATATATATATTCATCATCATCATCATCATCTACGCCTATTGACGCAAAGGACCTTAGTTAGATTTATCCAGTCATCTGTATCTTGAGCTTTTAAATCAATAATTCTCCAATCGTCCTCTCCTACTTCACGCTTCAAAGTCCTCAGTCACGTAGGTCTGGGTTTCCCAACTCTTCTAGTGCCTTGTGTAGTCTAGTTGAAAGTTTGGTGAATTATTCTCTCATGATCTCCCCATATGACACTCGAGTAATCTCTCTTTTAAGTTTTATTTCTAATCCTGTCCTGCCATTCAACTACAAATATTCTTCTGAGGAATTTGTTCTCAAATCTACAAAATCTGTTAGATATTGTTCCATTGTCATACCCCGACCCATGTCCATACAGTAACACCGATCTCACTAAACTGATACATAGCCTGATTTGCAATGCTTGCTAACCAGAATGCATGATATATCACAGGAGGTTAGGCTCATGATAAATAGAAGTAAGGCAGAGATGATGAGAACGGAATATGCAATGAAAGATGAAATATCATTGGAAAGGGAAAGGATTAATGAGGTAGAATCCTTTAAATATTTATGAAGTATGACCTCTAGTACAGAATATTTAGAATTGGAGCTTAATGAAAAACTGAAAAAAGCAAATCAGACAATGGCTAGGTTCAATAAAATTTGGAAATCGAATCGCCTGAATATATATATATATATATATATATATGTGTGTGTGTGTGTGTGTGTGTAATTGTGTGTGTATAAAAAGACCTCATGTTTGAATGGCACTCGTATCTTTGTTCAATGGCAAATGTGGAAAGCTGGTAAGTGACCCGAGCATCCAGATACAGTGCAATTAACAGGTGTGGTATTGCGATTTTAGCAAGATCAGAGATCGTGACTGACCTTCCTGTCAGATGCCAGGGGAGGGTGTGTCAACGTATAACTCTACTTAGTCTTCATTATCTATCTCTCTGGTTGACCAACAGGATGGTACATTTCACAGAAATATCAACTGAATTGTGCATGGAATTGTATTTCAAATGGGTAGATGACAAATTTATATCTTTCACTGTAACTTGTGATGGTAGATTCTGAAATATCTATTTTGTACTGGTAGCTCAACTTCGTGCCAGGTAATATATATTTTTTTCGTAGATAAACAAATACCTCCACACGCTACTCTGAGAAATAGATCAAGTTAGTTTCATTCTTGTTTAAATGTACATAAAATGGTGAACTTGCATTGGTTTTGGGACGACAAGAAATATACGAATTGTCCTATTTTAGAAGTTCAGTAAAATATTGAAGTTTTAAACATTAAGGAATTGTATTTTTTTTTAAATCTGGGTATACTATTTGAGGGACTTTTGTATATTGTTTGGCTTCCAGACAGTTTAATCGATATCATATATGATAAACAAAGTTACTGAGTCAATTAGGTTTCTTAATATATTAATGACAGACTATTATAAACAGACCTACGTTCAAGGATTATAGAAATACAAAACGAAGTCAAATAATTCCACATTCTAAAAAATCATTCATAACTAACTCAACAGACTGACTCTAAGGTACACACTCAAATATTGCGAAGTCTGAAGAATGAAACGAGTATATAGTAAAAAAGCTGAGGACTGTCTATGAACCAGGTTCGGACGCAAACTTTTGGTTCTACAGTGATGAATTGAAGCCAGAGGTACGAGTTAGGCCATGCAGAGCAACCAGGCAAAGTGACCTTTCCATTCTCAATGCATTTGGCACATCTGGACGTTTTCTACACTAAGATATTAAACGGTATACTGTGATTAAAAATGTGAGTGACAGGATCACATTCAGCAGGGTTATCTAAGTCATGGAAAATAAAGCTTGAATTGGGTCTAGGAACCTCACCTCAAAGAAGCAGTAGAGTATTAGAAAGATAACACCCTTTTCCAGTGTATAGTAAATATATAATATATATAGACTAGTGCATACAACCTTTCAGATATGACAGTTAAATAGGTAGTTATGCATACACACACGCAACCCTTCTCACCAGGGTATGTCTACTCCTCCTCCCTACCCGAAGGACAGTAAATGGTGAGCAAGAACGAATATATATATATATATATATATATATATATATATATATATATATATATATATATATATAATATGTATATATATAATTATTATTATTGTTTTGGTACAAGCCTAAGGACTCCACTATAGAGCTCATACCGTTAGTAAAAAAAGAAAACAAATATAAAATAAATATAGAATAGCAGCAATAGTGATTAACAAACAATAAATCGAACTGTAGGGTGAGAATCTCTTCAACATAAAGGCAACTGCAACTAACTACTTTCCATCCAAAGGAGAAAGTACATAAAACGCTGTTCATATTACAACCGGATCCGATTTCTCTCTTATGTAAATTAAAAGAATGTGGGATAATGAAAGACACAAGTTTACAGCAGGTTTACAAAAGTGTAAAACAAAGATAATCAATATTCAATATCATGGAAGATTGAATTTAGAATATTGATTTTAAAATATTTAAATATACAGTAAGTGGAGATGACGTATCGAATGTTCACGTAATAGACATTACTAAGTTTTCTAGACACCTTATGAATAAACTAACCCCAATTTTTATCCGTCCCATGATATCAACGAATGCTAACCGTATTGCTGTTAATACTTTTATTAAACTCTTCATTAGCTGAGTTGCATCCCTACTTGGAGAATCAGAATGCAACAACAGGAAAAATAGCCCAATGAGGAGAGTAAATAATGAAATAAACAATATATGAGGAGTAATAAATAGAAAATATAAAACATCTCAAGATTAGTTATAACATTAAATTAGATCTGTCATATAGAAACTATGAAGAGACATAAGAACATGAAAAGAACCTAATATGTATACAAACAAAATATAATAGGCAACAGGAACAGAGTTGTAAACTCACAGGGTTTGGATGTCTTTCCTATGTCACTGTAGACAATCAAATCTGAACAATAACATATGTTTTTTATCATAGTTCCACCATGGACTGGCCAGTGACCGCTTGTTTTCCGCCTCGCATGTCCATTAGGAAAATTACTGTATATTTATACTCGACTAATAGAGAAAAAAAAACTGGCTTGGTTCATAACGAAAATTATAAAAAAAAAATCGTTGAAGTAACATTATAAACACTAACTATTATCACTATAACGACTATAAAAAGAACTATTCATACAGCAAATAATATTAATTATATCGTTTTTAAAGTAGCACATACTAGTAGATAACGTTCTGGTAAAAGAAAAAAACATAATTCTGTAAATTTAATGAAGAATATTAATACCAGGCTAACAAAGGGCATTCTAAAAAGTAACCTGTCATAAAAGGTAAATATGGACAATGTATGATTAAATTAGAAGTAAAATTCGGTGGTTAAAAACTAAATCTGATAAGAAATCTTTTTCCTCTTCTCTATACTCCTAAATATGGCTAATTGGAGTAAAACATATTTTTGTACAAAATGTGTGCGACTCTACGGATACAAAACGCTACGTTTTACTATCACTGATGATGTCTTGCGTGTTGAATAGGGATTGCATCACCCAACCAGTTGATTCATTACTTTTATTTAGGGGCTCGTTTTTCAAGGCTACAAAGATGACGTTGAAATGTAAAAACATTCATAAAAAACATTAGCCTTAGCAATAGCAAGAAAAATGTATCTAAATAAAATAATTACTAGTAATTTCATAATCCTATAAAATAGTTACTAATAAAATTTAATCCTCAATATGTTTTAAGCAAGAAGTTATTTCAGCAGATAAGCTATCTCTTGAAAGTCCACTCATACATTTCGACAAAAAGTTTAAATCCAATAAGAAAACAAAGGATTGAAAGTAGACTAAAGATCCTTGGGACTCACTAGTCGACTGATCTATCATGCTACAGTTGGTTGGTGTTTATAGTAAATTAGTGTACCCGAGCCGTCAAAAAATGACTTCAAAATATTTAGATATGCACACACGCACACATTCAACCCTTCTCCCTTCCTAACTGCAACTCGCTGGTTCGGCACACTGTGGGAGTGGCTGCCAAGTTTAGGTCTCGGGATACCCCAAACTCACCAGGGAATGATTTCTCCCTCTCCCCCAGAGCGTGACCAATATATATATATATATATATATATATATATATATATATATATATATATATATATATATGTGTGTGTGTGTGTGTGTGTGTGTGTGTGTGTGGTGATAAGATGATTCCATATTAGAAAAACTCAGGTTATATTGCGCTAGTGAACGAGATTTCAATAGTTTTTCTATATATTCTCAGACAAAACTCAGGTTATATTGCGCTAGTGAACGAGATTTCAATAGTTTTTCTCTTATATTCTCAACATGGATGGTATAAGTCAAGCTTGGTTGAAATAGATCCAGTGGTTCAGGATACATACGCCGGATAGATATTACTGTACACTTATACGTGGTAACATATGAGAGAGAGTCAGATCAGAAAAGCTGAAATAAGTTTTCATATTAGTTGGAAATATGAAAGCATTACAATTCAGATGAACAGGTAACATCACCTTGGCACAAAGTGGTGTCACATCACGAGTGAATGAGAGTTAATATTATAAATACCAGAGAATTTAACTACGCATCAATAACAATATTGAAATCATAATAGTGAAACCCATAATTATAATAAGCAGTTATTACTATTAAGGTAAACAAAATACTCAAAACTTATTATTGTGAATTTTCAAAAATGATATTTAGCTGCTGACTAGCAACGCCTCATTCGAGCCAAGGAATGTAACGCCTTTGGTAAGAATATGAAAGACTTGACGCTATCCTCCCTGATCTCTTTTTTTTTTTAAACCTGTGATGGTAGATTATTACAAACCAAACGAAGGCGTCAGGCGTTGCTAGAACAGCGCTTATTCTTCGAAAGGAAGAAATAAAAGAAAGTTAAGTATAAGTGTACTCCTTAGTGTTCGGAAAAGGGAAACTTATTTTGTGAGAAATTAAAAAGAACATAAATTTGGACATAGTAAAGGCCTCTATACACATGGACACTTACATAAAAAAACACGTATGTATGGCTTACATACCTCTGGTAAAAGCAAACCTACCAATACTTTTTTTCACATAATTTTTTCTTCACTTTAAGAAGCTTGCAGCCTTCACTTCAGTCTCAAGGGAAAATCATCAAATGGGCATGGGTTTGTTATAAAATACTCGTCACTAGAAAAGAGAGAGAGAGAGAGAGAGAGAGAGAGAGAGAGAGAGAGAGAGAGAGAGAGAGAGAGAGATACAAATCAAACTAAAAACCTAGTCAGGAAATCAGAGCATACGAGTGCATACTTCATTAAACAAATTGATATATAAGTGCACGCAACGACACGAGTAAATGAATTAAATGTATCAGCACATCCAATCAATTAAAAGAGAAACAATTAGAAAGGGAATTGCATTATTGCACATGCAAATCCATATTACTAATTATGCATGAAATCCATGACCACCGGTAAAAAATATTCCTCATATTATTAATGTCTCGTAAATTATATCTTTACATCTGAATATTATAAAATTTGAGAGAGAGAGAGAGAGAGAGAGAGAGAGAGAGAGAGAGAGAGAGAGATAATGCTATTAGACACAAAGTGCGTCGTATAGGGGCATCCGAGCACAAAGTAAAATTGTCGATGGAAATATTGAACAGTGATTTTTTGGGAGAGCGACAAAGGGACGAGGAAAACGATAGCATCCATGAGCAGGTAAAAGTAGAGAGAGAGAGAGAGAGAGAGAGAGAGAGAGAGAGAGAGAGAGAGAGAGAGAGAGAGTGTTGCCAGGTGAAGAGACAACACTACTGTGGCGACTTGGCTTTCAACTATCCACTTTTCCTATCTGTCTTTATTAATAAATGGTTATTAATCAGAACTAGCATCATCATAAATAGCCTAATTAAACATCTAAATACGTAGAGGGTTAATGCTTCCTACTAAATCAAGGTGGTCATCGGACAACGATGCGGCGTCAAGAGTTAAAATAGCACAAATTTTAAATTAGCAGAAATAACCACCGACGAGAGAGTAAGTTCGACCTTGGGTCTATTAGCATAGAAGTTAATTGGGATATAAAAAAGAAAAAGAAAAAAAAAAGAAAACGAGAACATGTGAACTGACGGTATGATGCACGTGACCTTATGATCAAACGAACTGCATTTTAAATCCTCACTTCTAGGAGAGAGAGAGAGAGAGAGAGAGAGAGAGAGAGAGAGAGAGAGAGAGAGAGAGAGAGAGAGAGAGAGAGAGAGTGTGTTTGGTGACTCCACACACAACCAAAGAGATCAAAAAGAGTTAGCGGATCTAACCCATCAGGATGTATAATATAAACAAATAACAAACAACTGACGAACTGAATCCGCTTTGATCTCTGTAGGCTGAAGAGAAAACCTCCAAAAAAAGGAACACAAAAAGTAATTCAAACCCATTATAATAATGATCCTCATCCTCATCATCAGCAGTGTTGTTATTGCTGCCTTTGGAGCCGCTGATTCACAGAAATACCAGGAACCACAGTGCAAAGGTTCACTTCCTATTTTGCACAGCTTCGAATATATTTTGGAAAGAAAGTATATTCGTGATAGTGACTTCGTGAAAGCTGGTTAGAGGCGACCTTTAAAGGTGGGTGGAGGGGAATTAATTGATTACGGGAAAGAAGTAAAGTTTTACTAACATTATCATGGCGGTGAGACAGAACTTGTGCTTGTGACTTAACTATAATTTCTAATCTGGAAATAAAAGTTATTAACTAAAAGACTAACGTTGTTAAAATCGAAATGTTCTAAAATACTGACTGAAACAGTAACCTTGTTATTACTAACTGTACTTCCGAGGGAAGCATCAGTAGTGAAACTTAAAATAGCTGTCCATGGCAACACCCACACTAGGTCATAAAAAATAAATAATTCTAGGCTGCCATCAGCAGCATCAGTAGTCAAAGTGCTTCACAAATAACGCCAATCAATTAGAGTGATTAGTCATGACAGCATTTGAAATCCAGAGCAACAGCAATAGATACAAAAGAGATGCTAACAGATCAACAGCAGCTATAAAGTTTCAGAGTCTGTCAATTTGTACACTTGCTTGCTTACGCAAAAAACATGAAGGTTGGCGGCTTCGATTTTCATAAAGAAATTTAGTCTCGCATTCTTCTATAGGCATCATAACGAAATAAATAAAAAATCAAGATATTACACACACACACACACACACATATATATATATATATATATGTGTGTGTGTGTATGTATATATATACATATAAATATATATATATAAATAAAATTAGCACGCGAACGTGTAGAGAGAGAGAGAGAGAGAGAGAGAGAGAGAGAGAGAGAGATTACATGTCTTTAATAGTTCTCCTACTATAAAGCAGTAACATTAATCGTCATTTTTCTGCAAAGTCATCTACAACAACAACAATAATGATAACGAAATAATAACAACAATAATAATAGTACCTCTTCATGGGGGACAGACCGAGAGGCCACATAAGGGGCGCGCTACTGCAATCCCCAGCAATATTCATCCAGTTATCAATTCCAGTTTTGAATTAAATCATCACAGTTAGACAGACAAGCAACTACCATACAGGTTGAAATTCTAAACTATTTCAACATTTGAAGCTAAACAATGACGTCAGCAACATGTTTTCATGTGTATCAAAGAAAACAAAACGAGGGTAGCTATACAAATAGGCTATAAAAAAATCTATACCGTCCACCCACTTACTTTTCTTTTTATCTATCTATTTAGGTATCGATCAAACGGGAGATGACGTCAGTTTTATGGAAAGGCAAATCGCAGTACCAAATTCAAGCCACGCCTGACGACAGTCAGCCAATCCTTAATCGGCGAGAAAGGAGAGAAAGAGAGTGAGAGAGTAAACGGTACTAAATGGTTTCATATATATATATATAATATATATATATATATATATATATATATATATAATATATATATATGTGTCTGTGTCAAAATGTGAGAAAAAATACTTAAATATATATTTCTATACATCATTATTATAGTACTATGTAAATTCATAAACGTTAATTGTAAGCTGAAAGTCATTGCATTATCATGTAAATGTAGCAATATTGAAAGTTATACTGGACACCTTCAGTCAACATTAATGTACACAAGTAATGATGACACACGCATTGCTTAATTATAAAAATCACGACTATTCTGATTAAAGGTTCTTTTCGCAAAGCAGCAAACCTAACCGTAACATATTTCAAAGTTGAAAACGGCATAGAATAAATCCAAGCTTACATTTTAAGCATGAATTAACTAAACATTAAATGAAAACCCTGAAACTGAATTAATTAATATATTACGTAATTCAAAATACTATTCTGAGTCAAAATTATCAACAATATCAGTTTACCTGCAGAGAATACAAACTTATAACATCTTCCCAAAAGAGGCTATAGATAAAGCAACCTGGGCAATAAGTTTAATAAATTGACGTCTCTCTCTCTCTCTCTCTCTCTCTCTCTCTCTCTCTCTCTCTCTATCTATCTATCTTACGTAAGGTCTACAGTGCTTTAAAGATGATAATGACAGGACTGAGTCTCTCTAGTTGTTACTGGCTATGCTTTTGAGGCCAGAGTACAAATATGGGTGTGGCCTGGAATAGGAATTGTAACCCCATTTGCTTTAAAGAATGAAAAAATCTCTCAGAGGTGATTATAGAGAATGTATGAACAAGGCATATATCGAAGATTATCTAAAATTTAATGTATGCAGTGCAATCTTGGTAACTAGACAAAACTTTTCACTTATATATACAATAATAACAATAATAATGGATAAAACGATAATAATGAAAATACTATTATTGATTTACAGGACCCGTAAAGGACACAGACACTTGCAACAGAAAACGGTACCGTTGGGAGAATCCTTTGCCAAGTAACAACCCAAGATCCTACGCCAAGAATATGTGGGAAAATATCTGAGATTGTTCTGTTTGAAAAAGAAGAAGAAGAAGAAGAAGAAGAAGAAGAAGAAGAAGAAATCATGGGTGCCTGAAGAAAGCAAATGTACCCAAGCAAAATGATGATCTCTCCTCACCAAGTTTATCCAGGAGGAAGCAAAATTTGAAGGAAAAAGAAAAAAAAAAAACACGTAAGCGTAGAATGACGCAGTGGTTCGGGGTGAGGTAAAGAAGAAGAGGACAAGGAAATCGGCATCCTAAAAGCGAAGGCGTCCTTTCCTTCAGAAAGAGAACAGAAAGAATGAGCCGGGTTGGGAAAGATCGAATAGCGAGTAAGTCAGCTCACTAAGCCACTAAGATCCATCTAAGGTTACTCCTAATAGATATAAAGCAAAATCAACACTCTTGAGGAAGAGGGAGTAGGGAGCGATGGGGATGGACGATGGAGTCGTGATCGATAACCATGTATGCATTTTTATATCAAGGAAGTAGGCACAGGGACTCGGACCCTGCAGGTGATGAGCGCCGTTTGACTTTGGGGAACGAAGGGTACACCGTAAGCGAAAGCACAGAGAGGTAGGTCAATAGGAACTGCTAAGGATGACATAAACACCAGGGAACACAAACCAAATCACCAATGAGGCAGAGGACGCGTTCCCTTACGAGGATGCTCCATGGAGGACCCATCCATGAGTGTGTGTGTAAGGAGACAAGAAGAGAAGTAGGATACATAGAGAGAAAAAGAGAGTGAGAGAGAGAGGGAGGGAGAGTATGACAGAAGGGGCAAAGTAAAGAATGCCCCATACCCCTCCAGTACCTCTCTCTTTCTACCCATTCGTCCCCTGAATAACAGCGAGAGGGGACTGTTACGGGGAGAGGGGGGTCTTCCGTCCACGTGTGCGTGTGTGCTTGAGCGTGTATGAACGTGCGTGAAGGATTTTGGGCACGAAGAGAGAAAGTACCTAGTAGCCGGAGAGAGCAAGCGTGGGATGCAAAGAGTCGCCAGATTCTTGTAGAGAACTACAGGATGAAAATTAACCTCATCTTTAAAGGAAAGATAGTCATTAGTGTTGGCATTTCGGGTAATTCGTAACTTACGCAGTTTTTCAAATCTTCAAGTACAAACTAACACCCAGTTATGAAACACACCCAGGATTAGAGATTAGATATTACTTTAAAGCAATCATGTCTACTAAACGCTTATGTATGTTTATAGATATATTTACGTGATTACATACTGGTAGCGACATATCTCAACAAGACCTACTTACGTAACACACAGAAAGCAAATATTTAACTTTTATTGATCGAATTGCCTATACATACATTATATATATATATGTATATATATATATATATATATATATATCACTTTACCAATTTCAGGAGTCTTTAATAATAAGGAAAATAAACTTTCTCTAATTATTACAAAAGTCATCTGAACAAACGCTTATATAACAATCAATCTTGTCTTATATGGACCAAGCATCTGCCTATATTTAATAGAAATGTAAGATGAATTCAGCGCTCGATTCAACCAGCATCAATCCCTATGATAATACCCTTAATTCATAAAAGATAATAGAAGGGAACCATCTCAACATAAGACGGTTCCTTACCTATCAAAGACAGCACACGCAAACGAGGAAACAAACAAACAGCGGCGGATAACACCACGAGGAAAGCGGTCTCAGGCTGCACACCTCCAGCAACAGGGTAGAGAAGGTTCAGAAGGACGAACGGAGCAGGAAGTGATTCTGAGCTTGAATCTCCAACTACTTTTGGTACATTCAAGGACATATGTTCCATGCTTGAGAAGACGGCGAATTTCATGATATTCAGTGAAGCCAGATGAGATAAGCTATCATACGTTTGTATGCCGTCTACATACACACACACACACACACACATATATATATATATATATATATATATATACACACAGTATATATATAAATGTGTGTGCGTGTATGTGTGTGAAAGAGTCGGAGATAAAGAGAAAGCATAAAGGTTACAATAAAATCTCAATATTAAGATTCTAAAATATTTCTTCAAGCGTTTTACATTGATAACCTTGATTCATATATGAATTTACATTCTTACCTTAAAATAACAATTACATGCACTCTCGCGGGCGCATATATGTACACAAACACACACACACACACACACACACATATATATATATATATCATATAAATATATATATATATATGTGTGTATGTCATATATACAACATATACTCGTGTGTGTGAGTGTATATGTATATATATATATATATATATATCTCCATGCATACTTGCACAGTAAATCAAAAACTACAATCAATAATCATTGATCACTTTGAGTGGAGGCTTACTTGTACCGTATTATTACAAGTGTATCCACTTGATGAAATCAAGGAGAATGAAATAGGACAAAAATAAACAAAGGATGATGCTGCTAATTCAAACAGACAACTGCCCCCCTCCCACCGCCCCTTAACGCCAAGCGGTGTCAGTGCATTTCGCATGGAAACAGGGTTGTTTCCAACCGGGAGTCTGAAAGCAAGAATGATACACGCTGTCTACCTTGCTCTCAAACTACGCACGTAATACATTTCAGTCTGCATTTTGGAACTACGCAGTTCTAGCGTATGGCAAGAGAGAGAGAGAGAGAGAGAGAGAGAGAGAGAGAGAGACCAGGCAAGCAGTGAGTGCGTCATTCTACCCCAAAAGGTGGGGAGGGGGGACGAGGGTGCCGGTAGGGGACATAGGTGCATACACAGGATGCGAAACAAAGGAATGACGCCAAAACAAAGGCGATTAATCCATACCTCAAAAGATGCGATTGAGAGAATCGTCGGAGGCGACTGAGAGTAATGAATGAATATGAAAGACCTGTTCCGTCAATTTGAAAATCCATGAGACATGACAACACCGAAGCGCTGCCATGTCAATCGATCAACAACCCTTGCTTATATTAATGAGTGGAAGGTGGTCTCTTTTCCTCTATCAACTCGTTCATTCACTTCAATAAACCTATAAAAGTTTTCATTCAAAATCACAGGACGCTTGAATTTACATTTCTCTGATTCACTTAAGTTCTTTGCACGCGTCCAATTTCGAATTCTGTCCATTTGTTTACCGTCCAAACAAGCCACGGCGCTACACATCAACAGGAAATGAAATTTGCAAAACTGCTATTACATTGGAGAGCATGCAGTTTATCCGCAATCAACAACGATTAATAAGCCGATCCTTCGGATTCAGTTTTAACATGAATGCTGAAGGTCGGGCTTTCATTCAATAACATAAAAAAACTCGTTTCTGATATAAAATACAGGATTTTGGTTAGGACCATCATTTCCAAAACTTACAGCTTTGGTATCCATCAACCAATATATTTAAACCTTAGAAAATCCTGATGTGTGTGATTCATTCATTCACTACCAATAGCACTTGTTATCTTTACCTCTCTTTTCCCTTCTTCATGAAGGAAAGTTTTTCAGTACTGTACTCAATCATTACTCTTGAAGTATTGCTTCGTACTCTAACGTTCTTTCATAATCAATGGTCATTACTAGTTATCACTTACGTTTCGTTGCCTTACAGTGTGTTTAGCGGATAACGTAATTAGTCGTCTCAGAATGAAAGGTCATCATTAATTCCCAAGTGTACTTGTCACACTTTTTTCCAGATTCATGATATCAACGAAAATTTGTATATCTTATACCATTTCTAATCACAGTTATCAATATGATTGTAGTATTTAGCCCTCTTACACTGAAAACACTAATCAACTTTAGTATCATTGGAGGCTTTTCAGTACCTCAGGTCACCTTTTCGAGGTACAGTTTCCTTACCACTTCCATTTACAAATCATTATCTAAAAAAAATATCTATGTACAAGGTACATCCTGAACATATTCTTTTTATAATTATTCTATTGCATAAAACATAAATAAAGTGACTACACCACTCATGGGGCAGTAAGTAGTGCATTCCATTCATAGGGCAGTATAGTAGTTCGTCATCCATTCATAAGGCAGTAGTTGGTGCGTTCCATTCAACAAGTTATTGTTAGTGCATTCTAATCGTAGGGTAACAGTTAAGCATTCCAATCATAAGACAATAGTTAGTGCATTCCATTCATAGGGCAATAGTTAGTACATTCCATTCATAGGGCAATAGTTAGTACATTCCATTCATAGGGCAATAGTTAGTGCATTCCATTCATAGGACAATAGTTAGTGCTCTCCATTCATAGGGAATTAGTTAGTGCATTCCATTCATAGGGCAATAGTTAGTGCATTCCATTCATAGGACAGTAGTTAGTGCTCTCCATTCATAGGGAATTAGTTAGTACATTCCATTCATAGGGCAATAGTTAGTGCATTCCATTCATAGGACAGTAGTTAGTGCTCTCCATTCATAGGGAATTAGTTAGTGCATTCCATTCATAGGACAGTAGTTAGTGCTCTCCATTCATAGGGAAATGGTTAGTCCATTCTATTCATGGGGCAGAAGCTAGAGCATTGCATTCATAAAGCAAAGTTAGTGAGTTCCATTCATAGGGCAATAGTTAGTGCATTCCATTCATAGGACAGTAGTTAGTGCTCTCCATTCATAGGGAAATGGTTAGTCCATTCTATTCATGGGGCAGAAGCTAGAGCATTGCATTCATAAAGCAAAGTTAGTGAGTTCCATTCATAGGGCAATAGTTAGTGCATTCCATTCATAGGACAGTTGTTAGTGCTCTCCATTCATAGGGAATTAGTTAGTGCATTCCATTCATAGGACAGTAGTTAGTGCTCTCATTTCATAGGGAAATGGTTAGTCCATTCTATTCATGGGGCAGAAGCTAGAGCATTGCATTCATAAAGCAAAGTTAGTGAGTTCCATTCATAGGACAATAGTTAGTGCATTCCATTCATAGGACAGTAGTTAGTGCTCTCCATTCATAGGGAATTAGTTAGTGCATTCCATTCATAGGACAGTAGTTAGTGCTCTCCATTCATAGGGAAATAGTTAGCGCATTCTATTCATAGGGCAGAAGCTAGAGCATTGCATTCATAAAGCATTAGTTAGTGAGTTCCATTCATAGGGCAATAGTTAGTGCATTCCATTCATAGGACAGTAGTTCGTGCTCTCAATTCATAGGGCAATAGTTAGTGCATTCCATTCATAGGACAGTAATTATAGCTTCCCCATTCATAGGAAAATAGTTAGAGCATTCCATTCATAGGACAGGAGTTAGTGCTTTCCATTCATAGGGAAATAGTTAGCGCATTCTATTCATAGGGCAGAAGCTAGAGCACTGCATTTATAAAGCATTAGTTAATGAGTTCCATTCATAGGGCAATAGTTAGTACATTCCATTCATAGGGCAATAGTTAGTACATTCCATTCATAGGGCAATAGTTAGTGCATTCCATTCATAGGACAGTAGTTAGTGCTCTCCATTCATAGGGAAATGGTTAGTCCATTCTATTCATGGGGCAGAAGCTAGAGCATTGCATTCATAAAGCAAAGTTAGTGAGTTCCATTCATAGGGCAATAGTTAGTGCATTCCATTCATAGGACAGTAGTTAGTGCTCTCCATTCATAGGGAATTAGTTAGTGCATTCCATTCATAGGACAGTAGTTAGTGCTCTCCATTCATAGGGAAATGGTTAGTCCATTCTATTCATGGGGCAGAAGCGAGAGCATTGCATTCATAAAGCAAAGTTAGTGAGTTCCATTCATAGGGCAATAGTTAGTGCTCTCCATTCATAGGGAAATGGTTAGTCCATTCTATTCATGGGGCAGAAGCTAGAGCATTGCATTCATAAAGCAAAGTTAGTGAGTTCCATTCATAGGGCAATAGTTAGTGCATTCCATTCATATGACAGTAGTTAGTGCTCTCCATTCATAGGGAAACAGTTAGGGGATTCCATCCATTGGACAGTAGTTAGTGCTCTCCATTCACAGGGAAATAGTTAGTGCATTCTACTCGTAGGGCAGAAGCTATAGCATTGCATTCATAAAGCAGTAGTTGGTGAGTTCCATTCATAGGGCAATAGTTAGTACATTCCATTCATAGGACAGTAGTTAGTGCTCTCCATTCATAGGGAAATAGTTAGTGCATTCTATTCAGAGGACAGTAGTTAGTGCTCTCCATTCATAGGGAAATAGTTAGTGCATTCTATTCGTAGGGCAGAAGCTAGAGCATTGCATTCATAAATCAATAGTTAATGAGTTCCATTCATAGGGCAATAGTTAGCGAGTTACATTCAGTGGGCTGTAGTTATTGCATTCCAATCATAGAGCAGTAGTTTTTGCATTCCATTCATAGGGCAGTAGTTTGTGCATTCAATTCATAGGGCAGTAGTTAGTGCATTTCATTCATAGATCAGTAGTTAGTGTATTACATGCATAGGGCAGTAATTAGTGCATTTCATTCATAGATCAGTAGTTAGTGTATTACATGCATAGGGCAGTAGTTAGTGCATTCCATTCATAGGAAAGTAGTTGGTGGGTTACATTCATAGGGCAGTAGTTAGTGTGTTACATTCAAAGGACAGTTGTCAGTGTGTTACATTCATAGGGCAGTAGTTAGTGTGTTATATTCAAAGGGCAGTAGTTCATGCATTCCGTTCTTAGAACACTATTTAGTGTGTTCCATTCATAGGGCAGTAGTTAGTGTGTTACATTCATAGGGCAGTAGTTAGTTCATTCCATTCATAGGACAGTAGTTAGTGTGCTCCATTCATAGACCAGTAGTTAGTGGGTTCCATTCACACGGCAGTATTAGTGCATTCCATTCATAGAATAGTAGTTAGTACGTTTCATTCATAGGACAATAGTTCGTGCATTCCATTCATCGAACAGTAGTTTGTGCATCCTATTCATAGGGCAGTAGTTAGAGAGGGGTATACCTGATAGACCCTTCGAATCATAGTTCATTTAAAACACGAGATATCTCTTGAAGATTACGTAGCCACGTCAAAAACTACTGGGGCCATTTCTCTTACTTTCTGACAATTGTCATCAATTATGTCCTATCTGTATTCCCAAATCAATGGAATTTACTATAATATAAAAAAAAACTTAAATTTAGTCTGACATTAAATATCTCATCCAATCAATCTCGCAACGGAACAGCATACCTATTTGATAAATATAAATAAACATTACATTGAATAATAATATCAACGTCAAACTAGGATTATACCAATGATTAAAAAGGTTACTAATAACTTAATCTATCAAAATAATTTTTCTGGGCTTATTTGTGAATATATCCTACTATTCGGGACACAATCAAACCTAAAGGTTGTGGTGACAAATGTAGTAACCATCCTGACTGGCGATTGCCAGACTGGGGTTTGAGTCCCGCAAAAAAATTGATAGTTCCTTTGATCGTTGTAACCTCACCATCCTTGTGAGCTAAGGATGTTGGTTTGGGGGTACCCTATTGGTCTTCCTGCTAAGTCATCAGAAGCCACTGCTTGGTCCTCCTTGGTCCAGGCTAGGGTAAATAGGGGCTTGGGTGCTGATCTTCAGTATATATGGCCTGTCTCTGGGGCATTGTCCTGCTAGATAGGGCAATGTCCCTGTCCCTTGCATCTGCCACTCATGAGCAGCCTTTAAACCTTTAAAAATTAGTCAGTCACTTTCTTGGGAAATGACAAGTATGGCGATAATTTCTGAAATCCTTGGAAAACATGCCCACTAATTGGTTTGTATTCACATCACAGCTTTTCAACTGAAAGTCAATGATCGTATTTCGATTACGGTACACATTTTACACAACTGTAAAAATGTATGTTGGTGTTGAAATATGTTTTCCACATCTGGGTTGTTTTTCATCTTTTTCGTTATATGATCAGGTACATTATAAAGTTTTGATTTTATTATTTGCAGCAAAAGAATGAAAATCAAGAGCTGGAAAAGCAGGATATAATAAGCCCAAGGGCACCGACAAGGAAAAATATCCCTGTGAGGTAAGGGATCAAGGAAATAAAGTAACAAACAAATAAAATAAAAGATTTTAATAACGGTAACAACATTAAAATAGATCTTTCATATAAAAACTTTAAAAGCTTAAAAAACTAGAGGAAGAGAAATAAGATAAAACAGCGTGCTCGAGTTACCCTCAAGCAAGAGAACCAAAATCCAAGACAGTGAAGGCCATGGCAGGGAGGCTATGACACTAACCAAGACTAAAGAACAATGGTTTGATTTTGGAGTATCCTTCTCCTAGAAGACCTGCTTACCATAGCTAAAGAGTCTCCTCTACCCTTAGCCACTGAACATTTACAGTGCAGTACAAGTAGCTAACACATTTAGCGAAGAAAATTTTTTTTGGTAGTCTCATGTTGTCAGGTGTATGAAGACAGAGGAGAATAGGGAGATATTATGCCAGAATATTCGGTGTATAGTATCTGTAGGTAAAGGCAAAGTAAGCCGTAACCTGAAAGAGGGATCCAATATAGTGCTGTCTGGCCAGTCAAGGCGTCTATATATATATATATATATATATGTATGTATGTATATATATATATATATATGTATGTATATATATATATATATGTATATATATATATATATATACACACATATATATATAGGTACATGTATATAGGTATATATATATATATATATACATATATATGTATAATCTCTGTTCATAAACAACACAAACCCTTATTCATCCACTGACAGAAAATGGCGTCCATACCCGGCAACAAGAACCGTGGCGGACTATTTACACAGCTCTTGCAAAATGAAAATTTTAAAACTGCCGAGACGATCTCATTAACATTCTAGAAAATAATTTTCTTTCTCTTGGAGTATGGAAGAAATTGTTTATGTGTGTATATATATATATATATATATATACTTTTACAGCTGTTATTATTTACAAAATATGTAAACATGAACACGTCAACGAATATATATATATATATATATATATACAGTATATACTTATAAAACTGCTATTATTAACAAAATATGTAAACAGAGACACGTTAACGAATATAAATGAAAATATAAGATGACGCATTACATTAAATTTCTCCGAAACAGAAGAATAGATATTCAGACAGCGCTTTTATACTAATGTATTCAAAGTAAAACAGCTGACTTCTTTCATTCAGGCCTGAGCGGAAAAGGATTTTAAGGCTTAAATATTTTTTTCCAAAAGGACGAGTAAATATTATGTAAATACCATGTAAACTATAAAAATTGGACTTAAAAAATACCATAAACTCCTACAAATAAAAGTAAATGTATACATACTACATGAATTCGGAAAAGATAATAAACTACAAACGCAAACAAAGCACGTAAGCGTAGACACAATTATATGGATAGATGAATAAAAATTATATATATATATATATATATATACACACACACACACACACATATATATATATATATATATGTTTGTGTGTATGTATGTACATATATATACATATTCACATACACATATATGTATGTATGTACAGTACATGTATGTATATTTGTGCATGTATATATGTATATACAGTATACATATATATATATATATATATATAGAGTAAACTGTCCCAGGCGCAAGGCTGTTACATAAGACTCCTAAAACAGCGTGGTTAGTGGCAATGTCGCAAGCAGCTGCTTATGCCGAGTTGTTGCAGCTGTGTATGGGGGAGACAAATGAGAGGGGAAGGGGAGAAGAAGAGGATGGGAAGAGGAAGCAAAACAGACACCAAAAATTCCCGTCATTACCTTCCCATGAATAGCTGATTTAATTGGTTGAAGCAAATCATTAAAATATTTGTTCTGTCAAATATCTTGACTTTTTTCTTTAACTGCAGGTAGGCACTATAACTAATTAAGTGTTATAAACAATCACCACGAGGGTTGTACTTGAATGGATGGCATATATCGTGTTTTCAATTGACAATGTTTATAAAGCTAAATGATTTAAAAGTGGAAAAAGACAATAGGAAAATAAATATATAATTGGATACGACGCAGTTATCCCTGGGACCCGACTGATGCTATTCGCATAAAGAATGATTTGTCGTGAATTTTAAACGTCGAGAAGCGTTCTCTCGACGATGAAAACAACACAACCACAGCAACGGTTACGTCACCAGGGTACAAGGGGAGAGAGAGAGAGAGAGAGAGAGAGAGAGAGAGAGAGAGAGCATTTCAGCCATGATAATTAGAGAAAACTTTACGTAATAGCTACATAAAGGGACTAAAATGAGCAAAGAAATACCAAGCCAGTATTTCGCAAACTATTTGGTAAAGGTAAATAAAACACCGACATAGCAATGCCACAAAAGAAAAACATAATTACGACTGCAATAATTAATCTGATTTTCGCCTCTTGGATCAGAGGAAAGGTTTATCCTTCTTGCGAAAAAAAAGCAAAAGAAAAAATAACAGATCATCATTCGAGAATGCAGCGGCACATTGCTACTGGCGCGCGACTCAGCAGTACGAAATGTACGGCCACTGTCAAAATTTGCAATGGCTGTCTTCCCTTCAGAGATCTCCGAACTAAGGGTGGCTCACACAAGAGCCTTTTGGAAATTATTCTTGACGTGACTAAATAAACATCAAATTGAAAGAAGCCGTAAGGAAAGCGCTAAATGCCATTAGAGTTGGCTGGCTTTAGTAATCTGGCAAAAATGTCAGTCCAGACGTTTAGCAGACGGGGGATCGGGAGGTCGAAAGCAGGAGTAGAGTCTGGAGGGAGAGAGGGAGAGGGAAAGAGGGACAGCATGGCACCGATGCTCATGCTCTCTTTTCTCTCTCTTTCTCTATCTCTCTCTGCAGACCAAGTTGAACATGCATATGTACTTACAAACATACTATTTTTGGCTAACCAGCTCTCTCTCTCTCTCTCTCTCTCTCTCTCTCTCTCTCTCTCTCTCTCTCTCTCTGATTGGTTCGCGCAAATGATGTTATCCTAAGACAAAAAAAGTTCAAGAAGTATATCGATTTTGAAACAGAAAAAAATATAAGAAAGCGTAATTGATAATTGATAGAAAAAAAAAAAACCATTTACATTACATAAAAAGATAGTGAAAAGAAGTATTCATTTTTACACATTTACTCTCACTATACATTCATGTACACATACGTGTAATTTACGTCCATATAAAAGCATGTGTACGTGGATATACGCTTATAAAACCTTATCCATTACGACAAGATATTTAGAGAGGAAATCTGCTATGAAAGACGACTATGTATTTCACATATGAATAAAATTAGCAAGAGATACTAAACGAACAACAGACCAACTCATATGGCTCAGTTGTTGACAAGCGGGGAAGAGTCGGTTCACTTGGGGTCACCTTTGTCATATCTCTCCTTTCCTTTCGATTCTGGCTGTCAAAAATATGACAAATTTTAGATATAGAAAAATACTGATGTTGCTTAGCGGATTGGATGAGAGTAGACGGCAAGGCCTGCAATGTGCAACTATTGATCCTAGTGTGTTCGTCTCTCTCTCTCTCTCTCTCTCTCTCTCTCTCTCTCTCTCTCTTTGAGTACCCCCTTTTGCACCCTTAACGCCCAAGTACTCGCTAATGCAGGCGCTTGTGGATGCATAACCACGCACACGCAAATATCCATACAAATTGGAGAGGGTATATGTCTGTCCGCTAGCAGTAAGAAAGGATAACACATTACAGCAACAATGTTTGATCAAATTACTAAGTAGTCTTCCGAACATTTCTCAGAGGTTTGGAACACAAAAATAAAGATGAAAAAAGTTCACGAACGCTTACGATTATACTGGAATACGAACTATTCTGAATGCAATGAGGAAAACAAAATAAAATAGAGTAATTACATTTCATTCATAAGACATGCATTATATATATATATATATATATATACACACACACACACATATATATATATATATATATGTGTGTGTGTGTGTGCGTGTGTGTGTGTGTTCGTGCATCACCTTCTCTAAGATACAAATTATAGAGAATTCCCTTCCTATATGTGACTTTCTGTCTGAAATGCACCCTATGAACCTTATCCCTAGATCACCCCGCTAGGTGACCTTGACTTCTATTCCCCAAATCCGGCCCACTCTTCGTACTCTGATGGCAGCTAAGCCGAAACGTACTGGAGCAACGTACCCCAACAACTGTGTACCACAACAGAAACGTATCCTCAAGATGGAAAACGTTGGAGCTCCCTTGGATGGATGTTGCCAGAGCTCGAAGTTAAATGGGTATCTTTTTGGTACTGCGAACATTGCTTCTATTGATATGAGAGAGAAACTGAACATAAATTTACAGTAAACAGTACACTGGCCACATTGTTATGTAATTATAATCGGACACATTACCTGTACACTATGAATAACTGGCCACATTACCTCCAGTTTCTAACAATAATAACCAGGTACATTATCTTAAAATCTATTTGCATATAATTTATTCCAACATGACATTAACTGGTTACATTCCTTTATTTTTTCATACAAATATATATATATATATATATATATATATCAAATGAACGCATCTATCTAGCATTACTACTCATGATGAGCTCTCAACGTGGCTGACTTAAGATAAACTATTGGTTAATGACCTCTCTCCAAATTAAAGACCATCGCATGGAAGCATTTAGAGCACTAGCATAGGTAAATCTACGGAGAACGGTAATCACCATATATAATAAAGTCCCTTTTTTAGTAGCACCACCACCTTCAGAGACAAGAGAAGTCTGACAAACTAAGGATAAGAGCAACTAAAGTTTCATAATCTTATTCAGCCAATCCAATACGTAGACAAAAGAGTGATATTTCTTTCGGGAGGGTCTCTCATCCTTTGACTAAGATCGTAACGTACCAAGGTATTTTACACGTTTTTACACCTGATCAAGGATAAACTGGGGGTACCTGCAATACAAGTTAACTAATTCTAACTTTTACCCATTTGTGAATGAGAGGAAAAAAAGTTTTGCCCGAGAGATAGATTATTTTTTCCAAGTATCTTTCCTCTTCAACGTAATACATAATGTTAGGAAGATAAGAGCAAGAACTTTTTAAATCAAATTAATAGCTTTATTGCAAGGGACTTCAGTTCCTAGACTCTCCATATATAGCCATGCTTGAAAATTGGGCGTATAGCCATGATCAGCAAAACTACATAAGCCAGGGTCACCCGTATGCGTACTAGGTTGGTTTGATGCGCGCGATCAGACGAAAAACTCCCACCATCACCCATCCGCACTGACCAGCGTAGTGATGAAAGCTGGCTAAACCCCGGACATGATTTGACATGCCCGAGGCCTTTGTCCTACAGTGGACTAGAAACTGGGATACAAATCAAAAGTTCTGTGAAGAATAAATCATTAGACCTGGAGGAGAGACATTATATATTGCTCTACAGATCAAGTGGGACAGTCATTAGATTCTAGTTTTCATATCCTTTACATTACATTACAAGAATATGTTACACATTGGAAGGCTAATCTGATTTCAATAAATATAACAGGAAAGCAATTGTAAAATTAGTCTTCTAAAACTGGGTTATTGTATGGAATGCTGGAACACATTCTGGGATTGCAAAAATATAGTTGTTAACCTTCTGAAGTAAGGGTTTTTCGTTGTTATGGATACTTGCGTTGCTCTATCATTTATCCATCTGTCATCATCATAATTATTCCTGGCTAAGCTACAGCCCTGGTTGGAAAAGCAAGATGCTATAAACTCAAAGGCTCAGGCATGGAAAATTAGCACTGAGAAGTAATGAATAATCAATATGAAATATTGTTAAATCAGCCACCACAGTTAAATTGGATCTGCCATATAAAAACTATGAAGAGACTTAAGTCATCCTGTTCAACATAAAAACATTCGCTGCAAATTGGAACTTCCGAAGTTTCATCGATTTAACTGCCTGATTAAGAAGATAATTCCATAATCTGGTCACAGATGGAATAAAACTTCTAGAATACTGTATGGTATTGAGAGAGAAAACATTACTACTAGAATCTACTGCATACCTAGTACTAGGTAAATGATTGTAGTCTTGGAATATCTGAATGCAAAAGGATGGTCAGAATTATGAAAAATCTAAAATAACATGCATAAAGTACTAACTGAACAACGGTGCCAGAGATTAACATATAGATCGGGATTAAGAAATTTAATAGACGGCAAGTCCTTGTTCAACAAATTAAGATGAGATTCAGCAGCTGAAGTCCACACAGGAGACAAATACTCGAAGCAAGGCAGAATAAAAGAAGAGATTGACCACCGAAAATCTTGATAGACTTTCTCAATAAGTAATTTTTTGGTAAAACTGAAGAAATAAATCAATTGTGTTTCTCAAAAGTAAATTTTCAACCAAGAATCGCTCCTAAAATTTTAAAGAAGTCGTAAAAAGTTAAAGAAACATTATCAATGCAGAGATCTGGATGCAGAAGAGCCATGCTTCTCGACCTAATTACAATCATAATTTGAGGTCTGTTCGGGTTCACCATCATGCCCCAAAATTTGTACTATGCACTAATTAAAGCTAGACTTTTATTAAGGGATCCAGTAATCCAAGATCTACATTCAAGAGATGGAATTGAGTCAAAGAGAGTAGCACCATCTGCATATGCAACGAGCTTGTTTTCTAGGCTAAACTACATGTCATATTTAGCCTATATAGGATGATAAGTAATAGATCAAGAACACTAACCTTAAGAACACAAGATATCACATTCCTCTACTCACTGTGGTGCCTATCAAATACAACTCTTTGCGATCTATTACTTAAAAGTCGAATAATGATGCTGAGAAAAGACCCACCCACTCCTATCTGTCTGAGTTTGAAAACAGGGGCCTCTTGATTAACGCGGTCAAAGACAGCACTAAATCAATGCAAATCATACTAACTTCCTGACCACAATCAAGGGATTTCTGTACAGCATTGGAGATTTTAAGAATGTTATTACATGCTCTAAGCTAAGGCCTTTGCGAAAGCAATATTGCAAACTAGGGAACAGATGATTACTTTCAGCATACCTATTTAGACGTTTTGCCAAAAGACTTTAAATAATATGGGAGTCATGGAAATTGGGCGGTAATCAGCATGACTAGAGCTACACAAACACATTTACCTAAAGGGGTAACAATACCAATTCTCCAACAAATGTTGAAAGAAATTCTTCTTGCTAACTTGCTGAAAATTAAAGAAAACATGGAGCTTAGAAACCTGGGTTTATTTATGAGAAAAAAAAAGAATTAAAAATATCATTTGGGTCTACATCTCTACAAGCAAGCTCAAGGTCCATCAAGTGAGTTTCAATATTACGGGACCAGTTAGTTAAGCCTCCGGAAAACAGGAATGAGGAAGATCCAGTTTCTCATTACTCTGCTTACTGCGTAACACATAAACCAAACACATTGCCGATCGAGTGTGTTGGCTATTTGTATCTACATCATTAATGTTGCTGTTTGCTGAATGATCATTAATAAAGATTGTATAATTTCAGGGATTTTTTCATTAAAAAATAGTACACAGTATTATTATCATTATTATTATTATCATTAGCATCATTATTATTATTATAATTACTTTTATCATTTTTATGTTTATTACTTGCTAAGCTACAACCCTATTTGGAAAAGCAGGATGCTATAAGCCCAGAGGCGCCAACAGGGAAAATAGCCCAGTGAGGAAAGGATACAAGGAAAATTAAAATATTTTATGATCAGTAACAACATTCAAATAAATATTTCCTATATAAACTATAAAAACCTTCAACAAAACAAGAGGAAGAGAAAGTATATAGAAGTGTGCCCAAATGTACCCTCAAGCAAGAGAACTCTAACCAAAAAAGTGGAAGACCATTGTACAGAGGCTTTGGCACTACCCAAGACTATGGAACAATGGTTTGATTTTGAAGTGTCCCTCTCCTAAAAGAGCTGCTTGCAATAGCTTAAGAGTCTCTTCTATCCTTACTAAGAGGAAAGTAGCCATTAAACAATTACAGTGTAGTAGTTAACCCCTTGGGTGAAAAAAGAATTGTTTGGTAATCTCAGTGTTGTAAGTTGTATGAGAACAGGAGAATTTGAAAAGAATATTCCAGACTATTCGGTATATATGTAGGCAAAGGGAAAATGAACCGCAGCTAGACAGAAGGATCCAATATAGCACTGTCTGGCCAGTCTAAGGACCCCATAACTCTCTCTTTTATCAGAGTACATACATAAAAAAAGAAGTCTCACTTTACCCCTTACATTTTCCAAGTTCACACAACTCGTAGTGTTGAAATACGAAGCAGTTCACAATAAAGAACAATATGAGCACAAGTATTTTCAATACAGATAAGGTATACCAGTTCGATAACCCTTCAGACGCATTTCTTGAGGAATTGTAGAAAAATGGTCTGTTCAGAGAACGAACTTCCTATTCTGACTAATTAGATACGGGTATCTAAATTTGATTATTCACAAGATTTCTAATTACTGCTATTTTGTTTTATTTTTGCAACTATAAAATCTTGGAGGAAGCTAATAAATAACAATAGCAAATATGAAAAAAAATATATCGAAATAGGTTATATACCTGATACTAACTACCTCAATCTTCCATTTATATCAGTTATGGCAATTTTCATTTCCTTGTATCTCATGTGAGCATAAGCTTGATAATTAAGTAACAATAAAAAGCATTTTTATCAATAGTTAAAAGACTGTTATGAGCATTGTTATTATCATTAATGTCATTATTTTATGGTTACATATTGTTGCTTAACAATTTCCTGTAATCTATAAGCCATAATCAAAGAGAACAATATTTCCAGGCAGCTTATAACAAAACAGCTTATACTAAACAAATGAAGAAAATGGGATAAATCAACGGAGTAAAATTATTTGAAATCTTCCTCGAACATCAAAATGAGCAAAGTTTTCCAAAACATTTTAATTATCAGATATCCTCCCTCTAGGAACGTGGGAATGACGATAGGTATTTTTCTAGAAAATACCACTCGGTAAAACTGACGGTGAAAACAGCGTGGTTTCTAATAAAAAGATTCCCTCATACAACAAGGGGGAGAGAGAGAGAGAGAGAGAGAGAGAGAGAGAGAGAGAGAGAGAGAGAGAGAGAGAGAGAGAGAGAGAGAGCTCGTCTTTTAATAATATTTTTTCTTATGATTCTAACCATTCTGTACATTCAGACCTTCCTGGACTTTACCATCCTGTACGTAGTGCGTAGTTCAATTGGATCTTTATGCATTTTGCATGAGATTTTTCATAATTCTGACCATCCTTTACATACAGATCTTACCGGACAGTACCCTCCTGTTCGTAATACTAGGTATGTTAATTCTAAGTCATGCCTTCCCCATCATGAGACTTAATACGACACAGGATTCTAAAAATTTAATTCCAGCTGAGACAATATTGTGGAATAATCTTAATCATTCAGTTGCATCGGCAGAGCTTCACAAGTTCAAAATTGCAGCGAATGTTTTATGTTGAACAGGCTGACAAAAATCTCTCTTCATGGTTTATATATGACAGATCTATTCCAATCGTGTTACTGATCTCAAAATATTTCATACTAATTATTCATTATTTCTCATTATGTAGATAGTTTCCATCTTTCCTTTCGCCACTGAGCTGTTTTCCAGCTCCCCAAATAGGGCTGTATCTTAGCTAATGATACTAACAATAATAATAATAATAATAATAATAATAATAATAATAATAATAAAATAATAATTATTATAATTATATTAATAATAATATTATTACAACAACAACAACAACAACAACAATAATAATAATATAAAAAAAATCATTTGATTAGGTTGATATTGCCCATAAAAACAATAAAAAATATAAGTCTTTTAATCAGAAAATATTGACCGTTAAGATAAAAAAAAAAGAGCAACTAGTTAATTACGTCCATATTACCTCTAAAGACTGATCAAAAGGCAATCTATTTAAACAGATAAATAGTGACCTTAATATTTGTTCATTTTAATGAGATCAATATTGCCCTTTAGAAATGAACAAAGTGCAATTCTTTAAACCAGCTCTACTTTACCTGAAAGGACTAAATAGATGGCCTTTATTTTAATAAAATTAATATTGACTCTTACTGAAAGTAATCCTTATGCTTAGTACTTATTAGCATTATTGATTAATTAAAAGATTTGCTTTCTATTTAATCCTATTAGGCATTTTGATCTGATTAAAAGATTAACATTTTATTGTATAAATGGGCAATATTGATTTGACTGAAAATAAGGAAAAATAATTAAGTCCATAGGCAATATTAATTTAAACAAAAGGACTACCTTTTCTTTAGTCCTTACGTGCAATATTCATCTGAATAAAAAAATATCATTTTATTTACTGTTTATTGGCAATAATTATTTTATTAAAAAAGACTGCTTTTTATTTAGTGCGCACTGGAAATATTCATATACTTGAAAAGTTCGAAGAGCTTTTTTACTCCTTACTTTAAATACTGATTTTATAAAAAGTATTTAACAAAATTACTCATAGTAAATATTAATCTAATGAAAAACATTTGCTTAGCGCTTACTTCCAATATTGATCTGATTAAAAGCATTCCCTTGTGTTTACTTTCTACTAACAATATTCATCTGACTACAAAATATTTCCTTATGTTTGCTCCCTTCTTAAAATATTAACCTTTATAATAGTGTTGCGTGTGTTCACTCCCTACTAACAATATTGATCTAAATGAAAGCATTGACTTGTGTTATCTGCTTAAAATACCTGCATTGTGCTCACTCCCAATTTAAAAAAATTGATTTAATTATAAGAATTGCCTTGTGATCACTCCCAACTCAAAATACTGATGTAATTGGAAGGGTTGACTTGTGTTTACTCACTAGTCACAATATTGATCTGATTACTAACATTTCCCTGTGTTTTATCCCTACTTAAAATATCAATCTGCATAACAGCGTTGTGTGTTCACTCACTACTCTCAATAGTGTTCTGATTAAATGCATTGCCTTGTGACCACTCCCTAATCACAATATTGATCTGATTACATGCATTCCTTGTATTCACTCCCTACTCAAAATATTGATCAGATTACAAACATGGCCTTGTATTAACTCCCTACTCACAATATTGATCTGATTAAATGCATTGCCTTGTGATCACTCCCTAATCACAATATTGATCTGATTACATGCATTGCCTTGTATTCACTCCCTACTCAAAATATTGATCAGATTACAAACATGGCCTTGTATTCACTCACTACTCACAATACTGATATGATTAAAAGCATTGCATTGTGCTCACTCCCTACTCAAGATATTGATCTGATTAAATGTTGCCCTGTGTTCACTCCCTCATCATAATATTGATATGATTAAAAGTATTGCCTTGTGTTCACTCCATACTCAAAATATTGATCTAACTAAAGAGTTGCCTTGTGTTCACTCCCTACTCAGAATATTGATATGACTAAAAGTATTGCACTGTATTCACTCCCTACTCATAATGTTGATCTGACTAAAAGATTTGCCTTATGTTCACTCCCTACTCTCAATATTGATCTAAGTGAAAGAGTTGCCTTGTGTTCACTCCCTACTTACAATATTGATCTGATTAAAAGCATTGCCTTGTGTTCACTTCCTACTTATAATATTGATCTGATTAAAAGCATTGCCTTGTGTTCTTTCCCTACTTACAATACTGATCTGATTAAAACCATTGCCTTGTTTTCACTCCCTACTTACAATATTGATCTGATTAAAACCATTGCCTTGTGTTTATCCCTACTCAAAATATTGATCAGATTACAAACATTGCCTTGTATTCATTCCCTACTAACCATATTGATCAGATTAAAAGCATTTCCTTCTGTTCACTCCCTACTCACAAAATTGATCAGATTAAAAGCATTTCCTTCTGTTCACTCCCTACTCAAAATATTGATCTGATTAAATGCATTGCCTTGTGTTCACCCGATGCTTACAATATTGATCGCATTAAAAGCATTGCCTTGTGTTCACCCGATGCTTACAATATTGATCCCATTAAAAGCATTGCCTTGTGTTCACCCGATGCTTACAATATTGATCCCATTAAAAGCATTGCCTTGTTTTCACCCGACTTACAATATTGATCCCATTAAAAGCATTGCCTTGTGTTCACCCGATGCTTACAATATTGATCCCATTATAAGAATTGTCTTGTATTCACCCGATGCTTACAATATTGATCGCATTAAAAGCATTGCCTTGTGCTTACTCCCTACTCACAATATTGATCTGATAAAAAGCACTGTTTTGTATTCACTCCTTACTTACAATACTGATCCCATTAAAAGCATTGCCTTGTTTTTACCCAATACTTACAATATTGATCTGATTAAAAGCATTACCTTGTGCTCACTCCCTACTCAAAATATTGGACAGATTACAAACATTGCCTTGTATTCACTCCCTACCCACGATATTGATCTGACTAAAAGCATTGCTTTGTATTCACTCCCTACTCAAAATATTGATCTGATTAAATGCATTGCCTTCTGTTCACTCCCTACTTATGATATTGATCTCAATAAAAGTGTTGCCTTGTATTCACTCCTTACTTACAATATTGAGATAATTAAAAGTATTTCATTGTATTCACTCCCTATTTACAATATTAATCTAATTTAAAGCATTGTCTTGTAATCACTCCCTACTGATAATATTGATGATTAAAAGCACTGCCTTGTATATATTCCCTACTTACAATATTGAGATGATTAAAAGCATTGCCTTGTATTCACTCCCTACTTACAATATTAATCGGATGAAAAGCATTGCCCTTTAATCACACCCTACTCATAATATTGATATGATTAAAAGCATTTTCTTTTATTCACTCCCTACTCACAATATTGATCTGATTGAAAGCATTGCCTTGTATTCACTCCCTACTTACAATATTGAGATTATTAAAAGTATTGCCTTGTATTCACTCCCTACTTACAATATTAATCTGATTAAAAGCATTGCCTTGCATTCACTCCCTACTTACAATATTGAGATGATTAAAAGCATTGCCTTGCATACACTCCCTACTTACAATATTAATCTGATTGAAAGCATTGCCTTGTATTCACTCCCTACTGACAATATTGATCTGATTAAAAGCACTGCTTTGCATTCACTCCATACTTACAATATTAATCTGATTGAAAGCATTGCCTTGTATTCACTCCCTACTTACAATATTGATCTGATTAAAAGCACTGCTTTGCATTCACTCCATACTTACAATATTAATCTGATTGAAAGCATTGCCTTGTATTCACTCCCTACTGATAATATTACTCTGATTGAAAGCATTGCCTTGTATTCACTCCCTGCTGACAATATTGATCTGATTAAAAGCATTGCCTTGCATTCACTCCCTACTTACAATATTGAGATGATTGAAAGCATTGCCTTGTATTCACTCCCTACTGATAATATTAATCTGATTCAAAGCATTGCCTTGTATTCACTCCCTACTTACAATATTAATCTGATTGAAAGCATTGCCTTGTATTCACTCCCTACTGACAATATTGATCTGATTAAAAGCATTGCCTTGCATTCACTCCCTACTTACAATATTAATCTGATTGAAAGCATTGCCTTGTATTCACTCCCTACTGACAATATTAATCTGATTAAAAGCATTGCCTTGCATTCACTCCCTACTTACAATATTAATCTGATTGAAAGCATTGCCTTGTATTCACTCCCTACTGACAATATTAATCTGATTAAAAGCATTGCCTTGTATTCACTCCCTACTTACAATATTAATCTGATTGAAAGCATTGCCTTGTATTCACTCCCTACTGACAATATTGATCTGATTAAAAGCATTGCCTTGCATTCACTCCCTACTTACAATATTGAGATGATTAAAAGCATTGCCTTGCATTCACTCCCTACTTAAAATATTGAGATTATTTAAAGTATTGCCTTGTATTCACTCCCTACTTACAATATTAATCTGATTGAAAGCATTGCCTTGTAATCACTCCCTACTGACAATATTGATCTGATTAAAAGCACTGCCTTGTAATCACTCCCTACTGACAATATTGATGTGATTAAAAGCATTGCCCTGTATATATTCCCTACTGCCAATATTGAGATGATTAAAAGCATTGCCTTGTATATATTCCCTACTTACAATATTGATCTGATTGAAAACATTGCCTTGTATTCACTCTCTACTTACAATATTGAGATGATCAAAAGCATTGCCTTCTGTTCACTCCCTACTGACAATATTGATCTGATTAAAAGCATTGCCTTGCATTCACTCCCTACTTACAATATTGAGACGATTAAAAGTATTGCCTCGTATTCACTCCCTACTTACAATATTAATCTGATTGAAAGCATTGCCTTGTAATCACTCCCTACTGACAATATTGATGTGATTAAAAGCACTACCTTGTAATCACTCCCTACTGACAATATTGATGTGCTTAAAAGCATTGCCCTGTATATATTCCCTACTGCCAATATTGAGATGATTAAAAGCATTGCCTTGTATATATTCCCTACTTACAATATTGATCTGATTAAAAAGCATTGCCTTTCATTCACTCCCTACTCACAATATCGATCTGATTAAAAGTGTTGCCTTATGTTCACTCCCTACTGAAAATACTGATCTTATCAAAAGCGTTGCCTTGTTTTTGCTATATACTCACACCATTGATCTGATTACAAACATTGCCCGTAATCCTTGCATACACCAATTATCTGATTGCAAGCATTGCGTTTTCTTTAATCCTAACTTAAATTGATTTGAATAAAAACATTATCTTATGTTAATTCCCATCCTACTTTATCGATCTGATTAAAAGTATTAAACCTTTTCAGTCCTCGGAGAGTTATTGGGTTCTTAGACTGGCCAAGCTTTACTACATTGGATCCCTCTATTTGATTAAGGCTCCTTTTGTCTTTGCCCACATATACGTAGAAAAGTCTGGCCTATAATTTCCAAATTCTCTTATGTCCTTATACACTTGACAACATTGAGGTTAGCAAACAATTCTTCTTCGCTCAAGGAGTTAATTACTGTACTTGAATTGTTAAATGGCTACTTTCCATTTGGTAATGATAGAAGAGACTCTTTAGCTATGGTAAGTATCTCTTCTAGGAGATGGATACTCCAAAATGAAACCATTTTTCTGTAGTCTTGTAGTGTCATGGCCTCAGTATCATGGCCTTCCACTGTTTTGGATTAGAGTTCTCTTGCTTGAGGGTACAATAAGGCATGCTGTTCTATCTTATTTTCCTT
>NC_090725.1:236693430-236710930 GCF_036898095.1 Palaemon carinicauda | reverse complement strand
AGGAACAAATGGTGGTATTTAATTTCCAATCACTTGCTTCAATCCAATGACTTCTGTTCTAACCCAAAAAGATATGGGGTCAAAAACCGGTCAAATTTAGTGATTATAATATATAGTCTAGATGTCAGGATGCCAGATAACTTATAATCAATCAATCAATATATCGACTAATCCCCAGAGTAAGTGAAACATTTACGAGTCATAGTGAAGTCTATATCAATGGATAATATATCGCACACCATTTGAGAGTTGGAAAACGTCATGTGTAGAACGTGTCAAAACCCTTCACATAAATATATACGTAGACATACTCTACAACTGCATATACTCATATGTACATAGGAAAATGCAAATATAAAACTTATCATATCTTTATAGACTGATATATGTACATGTACATACACACACACACACAAACACACACACATATATATATATATATATATATATATATATATATACATATATAAATATATACATACATATATATATACTAGTATACGAGACCTGTCAAAACTTAAAGCAAAATACTTAAAAAGATATGCAGACTCGCACCCCTCTCACCATGGAAAGACTACTACCTACCCCCTGAATACCCATCTCTGTCACTGAGTTAGTTCTTTGTGCATGTTACATAAGATTTTTCATATTTCTGACCATCCTTTGCATTCAGATTTTCTCAGACTGTAACATCCTCTAATTCAAAGATCATTTCCTTCTCCGTCACATGGTTCAAAATTACACAGTACTCTATTAGTTTTATTCCAGCTGTGACTAGATTGTGGGATGATATTCTCAATCCGGTGGTTGAATCAGTGAAAATTAAGATGTTGAAATTTGTTGCAAATACTTTTCGGTTGAAATGTTGTTAATGATGTTTGTACACGTTTTTTTTTTATTCTCATATAAAGATTATTCGTAATTTCTCTATTTATTTTCCGCACTAGGCTGTTTTCCTTATTGGAGCTCTTGGGATTGTAGCATGCTGCTATTACTACTATTATCAGTATTATTATCATTACTTGCTAAGCTACAACCATAGTTGGAAAAGCAGGATGCTATAAGCCCAGGGGCTCCAACAGGGAAAATAGCCCAGGGAGGAAAGGAAACAAGGAAAAATAAAATTTTAAGAAGAGTAACATTAAAATAAATATTTCCTATATAAACTTTAAAAACCTTAACAAAACAAGACGAAGAGAAACTAAGACAGAACAGTGTGCCCGAGTGTACCCTCAAGCAAGAGAACTCTAACCCAAGAAAGTGAAAGACCATGGTACAGAGGCTATGGCACTACCCAAGACTAGAGAACAATGGTTTGATTTTGGAGTGTCCTTCTCCTAGAAGAGCTGCTGACCATAGCTAAAGAGTCTCTTCTACTCTTACCAAGAAGAAATTGGCCACTGAACAATTACAGAGCAGTAACCTCTTGAGTGAAGAAAAATTGTTTGGTAATTTCAGTGTTGTCAGGTGTATGATGACTGAGGAGACTAAGCAAAGAATAGGCCAGACTCTGCAGTGTGTATGTATACGCAAAAAAAAAAAAAAAAATTAACCGTAACCAGAGAGAGGGATCCAATGTAGTACTGTCTTACCAGTCAAAAGACCCCATAACTCTCTAGTGGTAGTATCTCAACGGGTGGCTGGTGCCCTGGCCAACCTACAACCTAATATTACATCTTGGATAATAATAATAATAATAATAATAATAATAGCAATCAGATATTTCAGGGCTCCACCAATGAATATAGTAGGGTAAGGCAATTTTGGAAAGAGGCAATTTTGGACAAGAAAGGCAAATATTGGACAGATACAATATCTCTAAAACTATTTATAATTTTCGAAAACTATAATGCTATTAGAAATTGCCCAACCTTCTACTTTATAAATATTAGTATGTCTGTTTTTTAAAAAGTATTAAGTACCCCTAAATAAATTGTTGAATATGGGTGTCCAATAATTGCCTCACCTTCATTTTAGGGTTTCTCAGAAATAATACATGAAATAATTTTTTCTAAAAACAAATTAGTGGATGATGCTAAAGGAAGGTTTAAAATAAAAAATTAATGAAAACATATGGAATATCTAGTGTCCAATTTTGCCTCGCCTTGAAAAATGGTAAGGCAATTTTGGACACTTGATTTAAAAAAAAACATCAATTCATAATGTTAAGTTATTAAGTAATAGATTTTGTAAACTATCTATTTATCTATCTATCTATATAATATATATATATATACATATATATATGTATATATATATATACATATATATATGTATATATATATATATATATATATATATATATATATATATATATATATATTCATAGTAATTTCAACTAGAAATATAGATAAACGATAGCTCTTTGAAAATATTTTCTATCATTATTTCAATAGAAAATCATATTGATTTATAAGAAAATAAAAAAGAAAAAGTTTTCTTTTCATAGAAAATAATAATCAAACCTATTACTAATGAGAAAATAGGGACAAGTACAAAATTGGAAATAAGGTGAACAATTCAATATATACTATAGCCATATACGTGACAATTTAAATGCTTGAATATATGACGGGTCTATTTAATCTAACCGAATGCTCAAAAAACAGCTTCAGTTCTTTTAAATGTGGCACTAAACATTCTCTTTGAGGCATGGGTTCCATAAATAAAGGACTATTAATTCCATCTGTAATTTGAAAAAGGTATGTATCCGTTTGGTGCTATGGATACTCCTCTACTTCTAATGCCCAGCAGTTGATCTTACTGGAATTAGTATGGACCGGCAGGGGTCACTTGCCTCATTTAGATAGGCGCTGCGTATCACTAAGAAACTGGCTATTCTTTGATGAATTTAGCCCATGAATCCTCTATGGATTTAGTCAGTCTATGGAAAGCGAAAATGAAAGAATTGCCCCCAGTCCCGGCCGTAGTGGGTTGCTAAGAAACTCCCGGTTTATAAATACTAAAGAAAAATTGAAAATTGGTAATTGAAATGTTAGAACCATAAATCAAACTGGGAAGTTACAGCTGGTAGAGAATGAATTTATGAAATATAGTTTGAATATCTTTGCCCTAAGGAACAGATGGAGTTAGAAGAGAAGGGGTAGGAATAATAATGATGATACCAAGAGGAGAAAAGGCATTAACCAAATGGAGAGCTGTAGGTAGCAGATTGTTACTTACAAAAATTATTATTATTATTATTATTATTATTATTATTATTATTATTATTATTATTATTATTATTATTATTATTATTATTATTATTATTATTATTATTATTATGAGTTATTAGGGCCTATAGAAACCAGAGAAAAAGAGAATTTTTCGCGAGTTCTAAATGACTTCGGAAGAAAATCGTGATTCTCCAAATGGATTCAGAAGAAATTACCATAGACTTAGCGACTTAGCATGGAATTCTGAATGATTCTAGATGCGAATCTGAACGACTTCGAAAGAAAACCCTGAATCTCCAAATGTCTTCAGAAGAAATAGCCGTAGACTTAGCATAGAGTTCTGAATGTGTCCAGAACGGAATCTTCACGGAGCTGTAAATCAAAATCAAATCACGTAATTCATCATCATCATAATGTTTCGCGAGTCCTAAACGGCTTCGGGAGAAAATCTTCGTGCATCTCCAAAAGGATTCAGAAGGAATTTCCATAGACTTAGCATGAAATTCTGAATGATTCCAGAAATCTCTGAACGATTTCGGAAGAAAATCTTTCTGAATCTCCTCTCCAAATGACTTCAGACGAAATAGCCGTAGACTTAGCATAGAGTTCTGAATGACTCCAGAACGGAATCTTCCCGGAGCAGTTCTGAACGGCTCCGCACCGGATTCCAAAAGACTTCTGAAGACCTGATCTCTCTTTTTTTTCTTTTTTAAACATACCTTGCAACACCTCACGATCTGTATGTACTGTAGCTATGGAAGTTTACGCAGTGAACATTGGGAGGAGGATTTCACTTTACTCACAGAGCTCGCGTTCTGGCGGAACAGGTAACTGACTGTGAGAATTTTGTTACAGCTACAGGATGAACTGGAGGCTATTCGGAACACCTTCATCTACAGATAGTTTGGATAGGTGCTGCCGAAGTTGGCGAGCTAAGATCATAATGTAAGCGCCTTGAGGGATAATTTGCTTGCAGTTTAGCGACTATGTCCTATAATTGGATTGCATTGGTGCAAAGCGGTGAGCGACGTGTGTTTCTTCAAAATTCGGCATTGAAGATAGAACATATCAGGACAGCATTGGTAAATATATTGTGTTGCTCATCGTCGACTTTAGTATGATGGCGTATAGTGTATGCCGAGAAATCAATGGCATCCATGTCTTAACCCATCGCCCTTATAGGTAAAGACATGAAAGCCATGGATTTCTCCGAGGAATCTGACGAACCGAGGACAAACAACACTGAAATGTCTCTTGAAATCTCGAAGGAGACTGGCGAACTAAGCAAAGAAGATCTTGAAAAACTATAAAAGACAGAAGAGAATAGAGAAGGAAAGCCTTTATATGAAGAAGTATAAAAAATAGCCTTTAATTATAGAGGTAAGTCAACTAAAAACTGAGGTCAAATAGCCTCTACTATTAGCGGTTAGTCGCCTTAAAACAGAGGTCTCAAAGAGCCTCGTTCTAGAAATAAAGCAACCAAAAATAAAGGTCAAAGAGCTTTTAATGTTAGAGGTAAGGGGATTAAAATGAAGGTCAAAGAAACTCTAATGCTAGAGTATAGCACCTCAAAATAGAGGTCAAAGAGCCTCTAATGTTAAAAGTAAGGAGCCTCAAAATAGAGGTCAAAGACCCTCTAATGCTAAAAGTAAGGAGCCTCAAAATAGAGGTCAAAGAACCTCTAATACTAAAAGTAAGGAGCCTCAAAACAGAGGTCAAAGACCCTCTAATGCTAAACGTAAGAAGCCTCAAAATAGAGGTCAAAGAGCCTCTAATGCTCAAAGTAAGGAGCCTCAAAATAGAGGTCAAAGAGCCTCTAATGCTAAAAGTAAGGAGCCTCAAAATTGAGGTCAAAAAGCCTCTAATGCTAAAAGTAAGGAGCCTCAAAATAGAGGTCAAAGAGCCTCTATTGCTAAACGTAAGAAGCCTCAAAATAGAGGTCAAAGAGCCTCTAATGCTTAAAGTATGGAGCCTAAAAATAGAGGCGAAAGAGCCTCTAATGCTAAAAGTAAGGAGCCTCAAAATAGAGTCAAAGAGCTTCTAATGCTAAAGGTAAGGAGCCTCAAAATAGAGGTCAAAGAACCTCTAATGCTAAACATAAGAAGCCTCAAAATAGAGGTCAAAGACCCTCTAATGCTAAAAGTAAGGAGCCTCAAAATAGAGGTCAAAGAGCCTCTAATGCTAAAAATAAGGACCCTCAAAATAGAGGTCAAAGAGCCTCTAATGCTAAAAGTAAGGACCCTTGAAATAAGAGGTCAAAGAGCCTCTAATACTTAAAGTAAGGAGCCTCAAAATAGAGGTCAAAGAGACTCTAATGCTAAAAGTGAGCAGTCTCAAAACAAAGGTCAAAGAGTCTTTAATGCTCAAAGTAAGGAGCCTCAAAATAGAGGTCAAAGACCCTCTAATGCTAAACTAAGGAGCCTCAAAATAGAGGTCAAAGACCCTCTAATGCTAAACTAAGGAGCCTCAAAATAGAGGTCAAAGACCCTCTAATGCTAAATGCAAGGAGCCTCAAAATAGAGATCAAAGACCCTCTAACGCTAAAAGTAAGGAGCCTCAAAACAGAGGTCAAAGAGACTCTAATGCTAAACTAAGGAGCCTCAAAATAGAGGTCAAAGACCCTCTAATGCTAAACTAAGGAGCCTCAAAATAGAGGTCAAAGACCCTCTAATGCTAAACTAAGGAGCCTCAAAATAGAGGTCAAAGACCCTCTAATGCTAAATGCAAGGAGCCTCAAAATAGAGATCAAAGACCCTCTAACGCTAAAAGTAAGGAGCCTCAAAACAGAGGTCAAAGAGACTCTAATGCTAAAAGTAAGGAGCCTCAAAATAGAGGTCAGAGGCCCTCTAATGCTAAACATAAGGAGCCTCAAAATAGAGGTCAAAGACCCTCAAATGCTAAAAGTGAACAGTCTCAAAATAGAGGTCAAAGACCTTCTAATGCTAAAAGTAAGGAGCCTCAAAATAGAGGTCAAAGAGACTCTAATGCTGAAAGTGAACAGTCTCAAAATAAAGGTCAAAGAGCCTCTAATGCTAAAAGTAATGAGCCTCAAAATAGAGGTCAAAGGCCCTCTAATGCTAAACGTAAGGAACCTCAAAATAGAGGTCAAAGACCCTCTAATACTAAACGTAAGGAGCATAAAAGTAAGGAGCCTCAAAATAGAGGTCAAAGAGACTCTAATGCTAAAAGTGAGCAGTCTCAAAATAGAGGTCAAAGAGCCTCTAATGCTAAACGTAAGGAGCCTCAAAATTGAGGTCAAAGACCCTCTAATGCTCAAAGTAAGGAGCCTCAAAATAGAGGTCAAACAGCCTCTAATGCTAAAAGTAATTAGCCTCAAAATAAGAGGTCAAAGACCCTCTAATGCTAAAAGTAAGTAGCCTCAAAATAGAGGTCAAAGAGACTCTAATGCTAAACGTAAGGAGCCTCAAAATAGAGGTAAAAACCCTCTAATGCTCAAAGTAAGGAGCCTCAAAATAGAGGTCAAAGAGCCTCTAATGCTAAAAGTAAGGAGCCTCAAAATGGAGGTCAAAGACCCTCAAATGCTAAAAGTAAGGAGCCTCAAAATAGAGGTCAAAGAGCCTCTAATGCTAGAGGTAAAGCACTTCAAATTAGAGATCAAAGAACATATAATGCTAAGATTATAGTACCTCAAAATAGAGGTCATAGAGCCCTTAATACTAAAGGTATGGCACCTCAAAATAGAGCTTAAATATCCTCTAATGTTGGAAGTATGGCACCTCAAAATAAAAGGTCAAAGAGCCTCTAATGCTAGAGGTAAGGTACCTTAAAATAGAGGCCAAATAGTCTGGCCTATTCTTTGTATATTCACCTTACGCATAGGTTTCCTATGCGCCAGCGCTTTTCTGCGCTTTCACCAAAAACTGTGCTTCAGCAGAAACTGAGCAAATGCAGCATGCTGTGCGCCAACGCTCCAGTACTCTCCTTCGCACTCGCGCGAGAGGCAAAAAGAATGAAAACTTTTTGACAGGTTAAAATTGCCACGTTCCCCTCCCCGCAAACGAACGACAGCATGCCCGCAGGGCAAAAAGGGAAGAGGCTTCACAGAAGGGTTCAAGATCCCAAAGATTCCATCTTACAAGGCGAATCAAATGATTCCCCTGAAGAAAGGAAAGATGAATACTGTGAAGAACTACAGAGTATAATAGGTGAGAACCTAGAGATATATGAAAATTGTGATTAATGACTTAAATGCTAAAGTTGGAAGGAATAATCAAGGGATAGAAAATGTGATGGGCGTTGAGGTTCTTGGCGAAGTTGCAAATGAAAATGGGGCACATTTTATAAGTTATTGTTTAACAAACAATCTTGTTACTGGAGGTACTCTTTTCAAGCACAAGGAGATCTACAAATATACAAGGACTTCACCATGTGGCAATTACAAATATCAAATAGAGAAGGAGGACTCTGGGAAATGTAACAAGCTATAGAGGTGGTTATTGGTAGTGATTACCAGCTCCTCATTGCCACACAAATATTAAAACTGAAAGAACCCAACAGAAATGTAGATAGAATACCTAAGTTTGATACAACTAAGCTTCTAGAGGATGAGCACAGAAATCTTTGTAACTGAATGTAGGAATCGATTTACAGTCTTAAGAGACTTTAAGAGACGAAGTTTTGGGACATGCAGTTACAAGGAGGAAACCATGGATATCAAATGATACTTGGGATACTATAAAAAAAAAAAAAAAGACAAAGACAGACATTTATTTCTTAAAGTTTTCGAGGAAGTAATGAAAATTACAAGGCAGAGCATGCCAAGTATTTCAGTATTGATAGTGAGGTCAAAAGAAATATCAGGAATGATTGGAGAGAATATTTAGACAGGAAAGCAGATGAGGCTGACAAAGCTATGAATTCAGGGAGTGGCTTTGTTGTAGGAATTACTCTTGGAATTATTAATGAAATCTCTACGGGGAAAAAAGAAGCATATACCCATCAAAAAGAAAGATGGATATGTTATAACAAAAGAACATGAAGAAAAGTAACGTTGGATTGAACACTTTAGTGAGGTCATGAATAGGAAATACGAAGGGAATAATTTGGTTGATATACCTGAAACTGATGAAGACCTTGATGTGCCCAAGAATGAATTAGGTGTGTTTGAAGTCGAAGCTATTCTTAAAAAAAAAAACTCAAAAGATGGAAAGCCCCTGGATACGAAGGAATAACTGCTGAAATGATATTGCCTGAAAATGAAGTGACTCCAAGATTACCTACAAGATTATTTTGTAGAATGTGGCGTGAAGAGACAAAGCCTTATGTATGGGAGCTAGGAGTGCTGGTGAAAATGACAAAAAAATATCTGACTGATTGCAATCATTACAGAGGCATCACACTTACGTCAGCTGTCATGAAAATATATAGAATGCTCATTCTAAAGAGACTAGAGAGAAAGATTGATGAAAAGTTGAGAGATGAACAAGCAGGATTTAGAAAAGGTAAAAGTTGTACTGACCAAATTTTCATTTAAGACATGTGGTACAGCAATATGTAGAATATAGAATTCCACTTTTGATGGTATATGTGGGCTAAGAAAAAGATTTTGATTATGTGCTCTGGCAAATTTTGTGGAGAGTCCTGCGACATTATGGAGTTCCTCTCAAATATGTAAATTTAATTGTCTGTTCATAAGCATAGCAAATGCAAAGTTAATGTTAGTGGCGTCTTAACAAACGAATTTCCAGTAAAAAGTGGAGTACTCTAAGGGAATTTGTTGTTACCTATGTTGTTTATCCTCCTCATAGATTTTGTAATGCATAGATCGGTTGGGGATGGTGGAGAAGGACTGGACTGGATTGGTAACAGAAAATTAGGAGACCTGGAGTATGCTGATGACGCTGTCCTAATTAGCAGAACACCACAGGGCTTTGAAAGCTTGCTTACCAGAATGCATGAAAAATCACGAGGTTGGGCTCGCGATAAATAGAAGAAAGACAGATGATGAGAACGGAATATGCTATGGAAGATGAAATATCTTTGGAAGGATAAAGGATTAATGAGGTAGAATTATTTAAATATTTAGGAACTATGATATCTAATATAGGAGCTTTAGAATTTGAGTTTAATGAAAGATTGAAAAAAGCATATCAGAGGATGGCTAGGTTAAGTCAAATTTGGAAATCAGGTTGCCTAAAATTACATATAATAATCAGGCTATATATCAGTTTAGTGATATCGGTGTTACTGTATGGTCGTGAATCTTGGTATATTAATGAAACTTATTTTGTAGATTTGAGAACAAAGCCCTCAGAAGAATATTGGGAGTTAAATGACAGGACAGGATTAGAAATGAAACTAAGAGAGATTACTCGAGCGCCACATGTGGATGAGATCATGGTGAGGGGTAGATGGAGATGGTTTGGGGATGCTCTTTGTTCTCCCTAAGAGACATTAGTTCACCAAACTTTAAACTGGCCTCCACAAGGCACTAGAAGAGTTGGAAGACTCGGGACTATAAAGCATGAAGTAGGATATTGTGATTGGAAAAGTATTGAATTAAAAGCTGAAGATAGAGACGACTAGCGAAATCTAATTGAGGCTCTTTGCGTCAATTGGCGTGGGAGGAGATGATGATGATGATATGTGGGCAGTGGCTTCAAGCATCTAGCTCAAGGCGAGTCACTTAGCCTCCTTCTTCCTCTAAAAACCCTTTTGTTGCTCCACCAATGCAAAATAATGGACGATCCTTAATATCTTCGAAGATAATTTGAATTTCTTTTTTATTTATTTTATTTTAGGTATAAATAAATCCTTATCATTCACTATCGGGACTATCCTAGCAGTTTAATTATCACTATTTATTACCCTGGTCAATTCAGATTTTTTTGCATTTACGTTAGTGTTTGCAGACATTTTTTCTTAAAGAATCGAGAGATATTTGGTTGCTTTGTATTTCCATGATTTGTCATGTTTCTATCTCTCTTTGTGTTTTTCCTTTTATTTTTTTTCATTTCATCTTTTTTTCTTAAATCTTCGATTGTATCCCTTTCTTTTGTAGGTAAAAGTATCTCTTTGATGGCTCGTTCCTAGTATGAGGTAACAATGATAAGAATAAAATGGATAGGTACAACTTAGGACGAATATTGTTTATGGGATCAGCTTTGCCCCTCCTTGATGTATCTATCATGCTGTTCACTCTAATGTTGCTCCATTTAACACCATATCAAAAAGGCAACATGACAGTTATCAACATGGAAATTAGCAGGAACAGTGAAAATATATTTTATTTCAATTCCTGAAATTTTCATTTGGATATGTGAATTATTATAGGAACAATGTATATAGTAAAGTTTTTTTTTTTTTTTTTTTTTTAGATATTTCTAGCATTTGGGTTGACACCCCTCTCGAGGATGTTACCATGTTTTGGTCAATCTTTTTGAAGGTTTCACCCCCTGAGTGTGAACAGCTTTAAGTGTGTCCCCAGTATTAAATAACTTTTTGAAAATCCTATCATAACCATCGAGCTAGAAAGAAACTTTTTTCTTTTCTAATGTAACTCTCAGGGTGTCACTCACTTTTAGGGTGTCACCTTGGGCAGACACCCCTTTTACTGCACCCCTTATGTCTTATTTTGAATTTTTATGATTACATATATGCATATTTATACATAAAAGTATATTTGTGTGCTCGAATACAAAGTTTTATTTACATATTCATATAGTAAGGCAAAATTGGACATTTTTCAAAACCATGGTCAGGCAAAATTGGACAGGCAAACTTCTCACTTTTTTCTTGGCGAGGCAAAATTGGACAATCTTGGATTACGGACACAAAAATTTATGTAAGTCTATAATTTTTTTCTAGCATATTTATATTGATAGGGACCACAAATTGTCATAGTTTGCCCAACTGAGCGTTGGCGCTTAACGGAGATACAGACGTGTCCAAAATTGCCTCGCCTCTGAGATATTTTTTTTATTACTGTAATACGAGAATTTCTAATTCTTTGATGATTATGAAACAAGCCATTTTTATAGATGAGACCTCTCTCTCTTGAAAACATGTTTGGTATTTGGTCATAAATTACTAATATAGATTTTGTACAAAGGTTACTAAAAAGGTGTCCAAAATTGCCTCACCCTACTATATTGCTAACATTCAATTAAAATCTACGGACATCCCCTCCCACTTTTCATATGCAGACTAGACAGTAGATGGTGAAAAGTGCAATGTTAACCCAGAATCGTGATCTTGATCCCTATCACCCCCTAAATTTCATAGTTTCTTCCGTTGCATAATATCTATCCATTGTCAAAATCTGTTAATTTGTTTTGACGTAATCTTTAAAATTGTGAAAAAAAGCAAATCAAGATCTAGAATCCGGATCTCCAAAACTTAATGGGGTCGTCCATTCCTTATATATATCTGCGGTGAAAATTTCGTCAAAATCCGTTGAGTAGTTTTGACTTGATGCTGTCTACTGATATACAGAGAAATCAACGTATAAAGAAATAAATAAACTTACTCAAAAATATAACCTTCCTAACGGAAATAATAATAATAATGATATGTATAAGTATATATATATATATATACATATATATATATATATATATATATATATATACATATATATATATATATATATATATATATGTGTGTGTGTGTGCGCGCGCGCGCATATGTATATGTGTGTACGTCTGAAGTAACACTGCACGCGACTAATTCGTCACCAGAGGCAAAAGCAGAAAAAAAAATTCTTGTCCATATTATATTTAGATAAAGCCCTGTAGATCCCAGAGAGATAAACTAGAATAGAATAGACGCCTTTCATCGGTACAAAATCACCTGCATAAAAAATATGATTTGAAAATTAATCAATGTGTAGGCACTTGGCTATTGTGGTTCCATTGCAAAGAGAATATTCCAGTGACAAACAATACTCTATATTATTCATTCTGCTTTTAATTCAAATGCCAAACGCCTTTTGTGTCTAACAATGTGTGTTTTCTGATGAAAAAAATAACCTGATGCTATTGTTGTGTACGCCTATACCGTCAACATAAAGGTAACACGTGCACGTCATATTGCCTTTGAATTATCAATAATAATAATAAATAATAATAATTATAATAATAATTTTATAATACTACTACTACTACTACTACTACTACTACTACTACTACTACTACTACTAATAATAATAATAATAATAATAATATCCATGTTTGGTTGCATTAAAACACGAAAAATTATATCTAAATTTATATTCAAATAAACCATATATAGTAAAATTTAGTTTACCCAAATCAGAGACAAACATATCATCTGTAGCAGCTATATTTACTCTTAATGCCGGTTTAAGTGTTAATACTGGATTAAATTCTATGGATAAAAATATAGCTTTTATGTTTGCTTTTAATTCCAACTGAAACTCTTTACAACCATTGTTTACATAAAAGGTAGCTTAATAAATACATCCATGTAAATAATAATGGATGACGACATGGATAGGAAATACAATGTGTTTAAAACGGGCAGAGAGAGAGAGAGAGAGAGAGAGAGAGAGAGAGAGAGAGAGAGAGAGAGAGTTACATTTCCACACTACTGTACATCAAAAGACAGAAGTGAATGTAGGCGTGCAGTCACCGAAAGAAAGATAAGGAAGACTCTCTCTCTCTCTCTCTCTCTCTCTCTCTCTCTCTCTCTCTCTCTCTCTCTCTCTCTCTCTCTCTCTCTTTCTCACAAATGCCATCCCACGGACAAGAGAGAGCGATTGTGTATACTGCAATCGTCAGCATAGTCTGCCGACACTTCCTCTCACACGCTGTAGCACGTGATTCTGCCGGTTACAGTCTCCTTTACCCCCCCCCCTCACATCTCCTACTTCCTTTGACATTAAACAACATAGATAAATACAAAATGTGATGTGAATGAATGCACTCTTTCGAGTAATTCAAAGTAACAACAAAACATTTGCCATGCGTACATACCGACTAGTTTTTCTCTTCTTATATTTTATTTTTCAATTAATAACACAGGTCTGAATGAGGCCATAAATAAATGTGGATTCTAGTCCCAAGTGAACTGTCCTTGGTAAATAGTACAGTAGATATTATCTGTAATTATAAATGAAACTGCAATCCTATATATGCAGGTAAAGCAATCTTATATGTACAATAGGCATTTTTCACACATTATATATATATATATATATATATATATATATATATATATATATATATATATTATATATATATATATATATATATATATATATATATATATCCTTTCTGAGTGGAGATACCTTAACGTGGTGAAAGAGTTTGTTTCACTCTGATAAGCAAAGCTGTAGTAATCAGGGCCACTCATACTACGATGTATGCTGTGAGCGATCAGACGAAAATCTCTCACCATCACCAATCCGCCCACGCCAGCGTGGTATTGAAAACTGGCCAAACACCAGACATGAATTGACATGTCTGAGAAATTTGTCTTGCGGTGTACTATAAACGGCTGCATTTGTTTTTGTTTTTGTTGTTCTCAGACAAGAAAAATAACAAAACGGGTCCCTAGAAAACCAGGGGAAAGAAGAGAAGACGATGGATTGACAACGAAAAATTTTCGCGGGTGTGGACTGGCATAGAGAGACACAAGTGGAAGGACATAGCTGAGGCGTTTGTTCTGCAGTGGACTGGTAATGGCTGATAATATATATATGCAGAGTATATATATATATTTATATATATATATATATATATATATATATATATATATATATATATATATATATATATATATATATACATATATATATATATATATGCCCAGTATCTATACTTTACATATACACTTTACAGTATATATGTCCTTAACCATATAAGCGATCAAATATAGAAAGATTGTTAAAAAAAAGGGTTTCTTAAAAATCGAATACTGAAAAAAATATGATATAAAAAATTATTCTAAAGAGATCGGCTAAACTACAATAAACTTAGATAAGTTATACATTCATAATTGAAATTGACTAACCTGCAAATTTTATACAATTCTTATAATCAAAATACGAAAATTATTTGTTGATCAATGCGTTATAAAACCAGTAAAATGCCAATTTCGTTGTTCTTTACCGTTTTGCCAATAAAGACATTATCTAATCCAAGGCTTTTAACCCTGATCTAATTTACCCATGACAGGAAAAAAAAAATTCAATTTCTATAAATATATATATATATATATATATATATATATATATATATATATATATATATATATATATATATATACACATATATTGGAAAGGTCTTTATAATGGCAGTTAATTACATGAAATTTTCGTTGCGTTTAAAGGTTATTCAATCGAGTGGTCGTACTTACTCAGATAGATAGTTGACAATTTTTTTACCAGTTTGAACAAAATATTACTGTTCGGGAATGGTATAAAGACAGCCTGTAGATAAAAACTATTTTGGTATATAAATGTTTCAGAAATTCAAGTCATTCGTATATACTTCTATTCTGCGGTAAGGTAAACCCAATGTATTACTCTATGAAAGTTTCTCTAACCTTGTTTGAATAACAAGTTTCTTTGGATTTTGGAAATCCTCTTCCATAAACTCTTCGCATATTCATGTTTTTCACCAATATTAAAAATCTCATCTGGTCTCACCGTAATGATGTGGACCTTAGAAATGATCTAATAATGTACCACCCAATGGTAATGGCCTGCATGCAGATGTATTATAATTTTAATATTAATAACAACGTTTTGCAAGCTGATTTCCTTTATACATATATAATTCATGCAACTTAATTCAACACAACAAATAAAACATGTAAAATAAAGATACAGTTGACACACGTAACCTTGAAGTTTGCAAATAGTACATTTAATCATCGATATTTGAATCCACGGTACTTTCTTCCTTCTTAAATATATATTACAGAACCAGTTTCCATTTAAAACAAACCCTTCGCCTGACGCTTGCAGCCATTATATTACCTGATAAACTACAGTAATTATTTATTTATAGTGATAGTTTATTGTATTCTTAGGTGTGGCTGATGTCAGAAAAGTATTTGACGGAGCTTCATGTTAGTATACCTTCGTATTCAACATATATATTACAACGCTGGTTATCCAGGTGGCAATACTGTATCAAGTCCTAACTTAAGACTGCTCATCAAGGTTTATCTCTTCAATACATATACAAATAAATACTAAACAAAAGCTATTCCCAAACATACGTTATCTCTATCGGAACGACAATACATATCATTTGCTGTGTCAATGATAGGGTTCTAATTTCTCCAACAACAAATCGATACTTGTACTTAGGCAGACATGTATGACACCATTTACAACGAAACCAAGATTTCATGCATGGCATTGCTCCCTAGACAGCTTAGACACGTCGATAAGTCACAAATATTCCTGGGAAATCACCGACTGGAGTTCTTCCCTGAATTCCATATCTGGGGCACGTCACCACAAGCAGCAGAGAGCGGACATCAAACAAGGACTATTCACGCTCTTCACCCCAAGGCGACATGATTCATAGAATTGCCTTGTATCACACAGAAACATAAATGGCTATTCCACTATCTTTGCTTCTAAATTCTACCTATGCTAAATCTCATGAGACATTTTATAAATGTTCAGTGACATTTTTTGACGTCTAACATACATACTGTATATCTGTGAAGCTCACTAGCATAGTGCTAGGCCTACTTTGATTCTCAGACAAGGAAATAGTAGCAAACAGTCATTTCAAATAATTTTAAGTGGTGACGCGAGATTAAAGTTCTAGAAATTGTGGGAATGAGGTAACCATGAATAACGGGATTTGTGAGTGATTTTGGTCACGGTGTGGGTAAGCATTAACGCCTGCCCTATTGTGCACCTTCATTGAAGATTAAGAGGCTGCAGGACATGAGCTAATTATCTGCAGTTCCTTTAAAATTGCTATTATTATTATTTTGCCTCGTCCTGTGATGTAATTATCCAATGAAATTATCATTAATACAACTGTTATTGTAGCCATCTAATCATTTTTTTATCAGTAATATTATTTTTTTTTCCCCATTCACCCTACACGGGCTTTTGCCATTAACCAAGTTTCTTTACGGTTTCAGTTATTATGCAAACCGTTAGGTAAACACATTAACTTCATTATTTGTATGCATGTATATATAACTAATATTATTTTTGTTATTTTCATCATTATGAGCATACTTAAACATTCACTTAATATTTGCAATGTATCTGATGTGCTACATTCTACATGTTGTCATAAGCTGAATTCAGGAACATTATCATTATTATCTTTGGAAATGGTAAACCCAAGCCCTCTTAAAATCATAAGGAAAAGATTTCATATATAATAACTCGATCATGATTACTATTCAGCAACAATATAATATGGCTAATAAATTTAACACAAACTTCTTGCGAAATTTCAAACCCCCGCCAACGCTAACGCCAAGTTCTCAATGAAAAGCTAGACTCATCATAGAAAACGGAACTCGAATTAAATGATGAGTTTCAATGAAAGAAAACTGACATTTACAACGTATCCTTGCCCATTTTCATAAGCACTGCTTGATCATAATATTGCAAATCTTTTCACAATGGCTTATGCCAATTGCCTCAAAATAATGTTCTCCACAATCCTTAAATATCATCCTCAAATTTACAGAATATAAATATTTTCAAGAATTACAGAATATGAATCCCAGACACGACAGATATTCAGAAAAAAAATCTCTCAAGAAAGAAAATCGTATAAAGGATATTTCCACCTTCAAAAAATTCTCAAGTATACGTCAAAAATAACAAATGTGTGCGATGAATAGATTACATAAATCAATTAAAGACCAGATTCAAGTGATAGCATTACTTTATAGCCAGTACCACATGGTGCTAACATTAACATAAAATAGCCTTTATAATTACATCAGCTACAGTGCTTCAGTACTTCAGCATTTAAGCTCATAACAAAAGATAGACAATAATTATCCTTATAAATTTGTCCTTAATCTGGGAAAATTTAAATATTTAGTGTTCGTCTTTCTCTCTACCAACTTAATCACCTAACATGAACATTCCAATCTATTTCCTTCCTCTGCTTTCTAACGAAAAATAAATGAATAAACATAAAAATAAATAAATAAATAAATAACACAGGAAAGCTGTGTTGAATTGGAATAAACTGAAAAATTACTAGTCGATTTACGCAATGGGAACCACAGGAGAGATTGCCTAAAGAACTCACAAATGACCCATACAAGGAATAAAGAAAACCAAGGCAAAACAAAGGTTGGATTAATCAATAAAAACGAGAAAAAAGGGAGCGATGCAG
>NC_090725.1:236678430-236688430 GCF_036898095.1 Palaemon carinicauda | reverse complement strand
CAGTCAAATCGAATACAAGAGCGAAGTAAAAAGGAGGCGTAAGAGAAGTGTTATGGTTGCCCTACATAGCATGTATATTGATCATGAATTCACCCGGCCATAAATTCCCATTGCTTGGCACCTCCCCTTCATGTTTGGCAGGTCACTGACTCTTTGAGTAATGTTACAATATTGGGAAACTCAACAGAATTAACAGAACAATAAACATTGCAAAGTATGGGGGCGTTTGATTAGGTTAGTTCTGCGCCAGTTTTGTCTCTTTGTTTATTTGACGCCTTATAAGAGATTAAGCAGAAATGCTAATAGTTGCAGTATGAGATATAACAAGCCTGTTTATAAGACTTATTTCAACTATTACAACAGTATCTAGGCATGTTCTATCATAAGACAAAAGTTATAAGTAAAATGTGCACCTTCTAGCTTTTGGAGAGAGAGAGAGAGAGAGAGAGAGAGAGAGAGAGAGAGAGAGAGAGAGAGAGAGAGAGAGAGGGGGGGGGTTAATGAAATATATCAAACAAATTATTACAAAAGAAAGACAAAACGTAGCTAATAGTCTCAATTTCAATCATTCATCAACAAACAGAAGAAACGCTAACATTCCATTTTATACAGTACACTGCATCCATATTGATTTTCATCATATATAAATGTTGCCCTTATGTACACATTTACCCATTTTATATATATATATATATATATATATATATATATATATATATATATATATATAATATATATATATATATATATTAAAAATTACGGTACATAAATAACAATCACAATTATCCTTTAACTGCCTAATTGTGGATGAACCCTCTGTGCAATGAAATTTCCACATTCATCGATTCATACACCTCAATCCTCATTAGCGTGGTTTTCAACTTCCTGAATATCAATGTCCTTCCTTTCCCTTTATTATTATCATTACTAGCCAAGCTACAACCCTGGTTGGGAAACCAGAATGCTACAAGCCCCAAGTCTCCGTCAGGTAAAGTAACCCAGTGGGCAATGGAAATAAGGTAATAGTAAATATAAAATATTTCAAGATCAGTAACAACGTTGAGTATGCTAGTTATATATAAGCTATAGAACGAGACGTATGTCAACCTGTTGAACAGAAAAGAATTTACATAGAGTTTGAACTTCTGCAGTGCCACCGATTCAACAGCCAGGTTAGGAAGATCATTCCACAACCTTACCACAGCTGGAATAAAACTTCTAGAATACTTTGTACTATTGTACCTTATGATGGCTAAGGCATGACTAGAATTAAGTGCAAACTCAGTACTGCAATACGTACAAGATGGTGGAGTCTGGGAAAATCTGAATGCCATGGATCATCTGAATTATGAAAAATCTTATGTTACGACGATACCAGAGATTAATATCCAAATCAGTAATGAGGCCTTAAATAGACCACAAGTTTCTATTCAATAAATTAAGACGAGATTTGGTTGCTGAAAAAAACGCACAGTAGAACTATACTCGAAACAAGGTAGAATCAAAATATTAAAACATTTCTTAAGAATAGACTGATCAACCCAAATCTTAAAAGACTTTCTCTGTATACAATTTATTTGAGCAACCGAAGATGAAACAGACCGAATGTGCTAAAATCTAACTCTTCTCAGCTATCCAAAGTTTACCTGGGCCTTTTTCTACGCTTACATTTTAATACCTATGAATTATACATTTTACACTATCCTAACTGTGTGGAGAAAAACAAAAATGTAAATGGAAAAACATTTACAATACCCGCTGGAGTCAAAACAATACAACCGAATTTTGCAAATTAAGTGATATGAACCAATACTGTTCAATAATAATAATAATAATAATAATAATAATAATGTCAATTATTTTAGTACTGCATAGTCGCTCAAGAGCGAACGAGGAATGGGACAATATCCTAGCGACCGACCAATATGATCAGTGACTACGACACTCTTCACACAAGCTAGAACCAGAGAGGACCAGTCACTGGGTACTGATAACTCAGCATGTATTGTAGACCTATATTCGACCACAAACACACCATCCCTAACACATCAGCAGGCATGACAACAAAGGTAATCTCCCCTATATGATAAAGAGCAAGTGTCTGGCTATATATATATATATATATATATATATATATATATATATATATATACACACCATCATCTCTTACGCCACTGACACAAAGGGCCTCAGATTTCGCCAGTCACCTCTATCCTGAGCTTTTAATTCCATACTTCTCCATTCATCATCACCTACTTCACATTTCATAGTCCTCAGCCATGCAGGCCTGGATCTACCCACTCTTCTAATTCCTTGTGGAGCCCAGCTGAACGTCTGGTGAACTAATATCTCTTGGGGAGTGCGAAGATCATGCCCATACCGTCTCCATCTAGACCTCTTCATGTTTTCATCCACAAATGGCACTCGAGCAATCTCTCATAGTTTCATTTCTAATCCTGTCCTGTTATTTAACTCCCAATATCCTTCTGGGGATTTTGTTCTCAAATCTATTAAATCTATTGGAAATTGTTTCATTGTGATACTATGACTCATGTCCATACAGTAACACCGATCTCGCTAAACTTATGTATAGTCTGATTTTTATATGTAATTTCAGGCGATTAGATTTCCAAATTTTACTTAGCCTAGCTATTGTCTGATTTGCTTTTTTCAATCTTTCACTAAACTCTAATTATAAAGAACCTGTATTGGAGATCATAGTTCCCAAATATTTAAATGATTCTACCTCATTAATCCTTTCTACTTCCAATGATATTTCATCTTCCATTGCATACTCCGTTATCATCATGTCTTTCTTTGATTTATCTTCAGCCCAACGACGTGTGATATTTCATGCAATCTGGGTAAGCAAGCTTTGCAAATCCTGTAGTGTTCTGCTAATAAGGATAGCATCATCAGCATACTCTAGGTCTCCTTATTACCTATCACCAATCCAGTCCAATCCTTCTCTACCATCTACAGCTGTTTTACGCTCAAGGGGGAGTAGTCATATGCTGGTGAAAGGGGGTACCCGGAGATGTACACACGGAAACCACACTCTCACACGAATTGCCAAATCTGCTGGTTAGTTAGGAAAAGGCGAGGAGTTGAGAAGGCTTTAATCTGTGTGTATGCGTGCATATCTACCAACATATCTACCTAAATATTTAGGCGTCAATTCTGACAGCTCGGGTACACTGGTCTTATATAAGTATGCACATGTCATAGCATGAGAATGAATGAATATTGTATACAATATACAGTAAAAGAGAGAGAAAAATAACATTTTGCATGTTACGACATTCACGTGATGGACTCTGGCATCAAAGACTGGCAAAGGACTCCTCATAAATGCACAGATTTTAGTGTGCCACCTCACACTTAAAACATAAAATTTTGAAGCCGAGACAACCAACATTTTAAAGTAAAATCTAAGTAGATCAAGGTAAAGAAAAAAACAGAAAACGGATTAGTAAATGTATGTATATAATCTCTCTCTCTCTCTCTCTCTCTCTCTCTCTCTCTCTCTCTCTCTCTCTCTCTCTCTCTCTCTCTCTCTGTATATATATATATATATATATATATATATATATATATATATATATATATATATAATGTCCAAGTTTTATTGTTGCAACGCTGTCAGCTGATGGAGTGAGTGGCCACTCTGTCTGTCTCTCTCTCTCTCTCTCTCTCTCTCTCTCTCTCTCTCTCTCTCTCTCTCTCTCTCTCTCTCTCTGTATATATATATATATATATATATATATGTGTGTGTGCAAGTTTTATTGTTGCAACGCTGTCAGCTGATGGAGTGAGTGGCCAGTGATCGACTTGAACTGGACAAATGCACCATTTCCCTATATAATACATGTCTTGTTCATCTAAGCTATTGATTTAGGTACCATGTTGTTAGTTGATCTACAGGTAATGTGGAGAGACAAGGACATCAAATGTTTGGTCATAAGTGTCAAAAAAACTGCAGACAGTCAAAACACGAGGGTGTTGACAAGGTAGTCATCACTCCATAATAGAGATGAAATTATTCACAAGATATACGTAAGTCTCTCTCTCTCTCTCTCTCTCTCTCTCTCTCTCTCTCTCTCTCTCTCTCTCTGCTTTGAATGTTAACTGCTAAATTCCTTTAGTGTTCGAAAGACCCTTAATGAAACAATGCGATTTTTTCCACAAAATGTCTCTCTCTCTCTCTCTCTCTCTCTCTCTCTCTCTCTCTCTCTCTCTCTCTCTCTCTCTCTCTCTAAGCTGAAACAACCAACATTTTAAAGTAAAATCTAATTAGATAAAGGTAAAAAAAACAGAAAACGGATTAGTAAATGTATGTATATAATCTCTCCTCTCTCTCTCTCTTCTCTCTCTCTCTCTCCTCTCTCTCTCTCTCTCTCTCTCTCTCTTTTTTTTTTTTTTGAAGCTGAGACAACCAACATTTTAAAGTAAAATTTAATTAGATCAAGGTAAAAAAAAAAACAGAAAACGGATTAGTAAATGTGTGTATATAATCCCTCTCTCTCTCTCTCTCTCTCTCTCTCTCTCTCTCTCTCTCTCTCTCTCTCTCTCTCTCTCTTTTTTTTTGAAGCTGAGACAACCAACATTTAAAAGTAAAATCTAATTAGATAAAGGTAAAAAAAAACAGAAAAAGGATTAGTAAATGTATGTATATAATCTCTCTCTCTCTCTCTCTCTCTCTCTCTCTCTCTCTCTCTCTCTCTCTCTCTCTCTCTCTCTTTTTGAAGCTGAGACAACCAACATTTTTAAAGTAAAATTTAATTAGATCAAGGTAAAAAAAAAAACAAAAAACAGATTAGTAAATGTGTGTATATAATCTCTCTCTCTCTCTCTCTCTCTCTCTCTCTCTCTCTCTCTCTCCTCTCTCTCTCTCTCTCTCTCTCTCTCGAAGCTGAGACAACCAACATTTTAGAAGTAAAATCTAATTAGATCAAGGTAAAAAAAAAACAGAAAACGGATTCGTAAATGTATGTATATAATCTCTCTCTCTCTCTCTCTCTCTCTCTCTCTCTCCTCTCTCTCTCTCTCTCTCTCTCTCTCTCTCTCTCTCTCTCATATATATATATATATATATATATATATATATATATATGTATATATATATGTATATATATACACATATATATATACACATATAAAACGCTGGTCCTCTCTTTTCATGAGATCGTGGACTTCTCTTATATGATTTAACATCTATTTGAAAACTAATATCAATAGAAGAAAATAATTCAAACACCGTTTTGAATCTAGAGCAATAAAGGAGGACAAAAGAAACTATTAGTCAAAGAGAGATTATGGTAAATAGATACCGTCACTTTGTCAAATTAGAAGTCACAAAGAAGGTCGTGACGTCAGAAATGGTTTGTTTGAAATTAATGTACAATTTTAGCTGTTATATCTCTATATTCACATGTTTATGCATAGAAATCTATTTAGCCTTGTTGAATTACACGGAATTTTCTGTGAACCCTCAATTAGGGGGTGTGGTTGTTTGAAATGCATTTAACGTGAGCATTCGTAGGTCAAACGGATGTTTAGTATACATGCAACGATGAATATGGGCGAGATGAATCCATTGGAATTAATAGTTTTATTAAGCACAAAACTCTCTCTCTCTCTCTCTCTCTCCTCTCTCTCTCTCTCTCTCTCTCTCTCTCTCTCTCTCTCTCTCTCATCTAGTTTTCTTAAAGCAGACATGTATAAAATGTGAACAAAACTGACAACAATATTACTGCCTGACACATCACCGAACGCAAGCAAAAGACAGAAATAGAATAAACAATTCAAATACTTTTTTATAAATACGAGAGAGAGAGAGAGAGAGAGAGAGAGAGAGAGAGAGAGAGAGAGAGAGAGAGAGAGAGATATTACTAGCTCTAAATTTGTTTCCTCTTTAATCCAGAATATTCCTTAAATCAACGTACGCTTAGATGAATTAAGAACTTTTAAGTACACACCTAAGCACACATGCCGATACCAGGTAGATGATTTCAATAATAAAATAATTCTAATAATGATAGCCTTAATAATAAAAGTGATTTTAATCATTTTAATAATTTCAATAATCTTAATCATTTTAAAACGCTATTAAGGAAATGACCCAAGATGTCGAAGAACAGATATGAAAGAAAGCGAAAACTGAGCTTTCACCATCACAATACCTGCTTTTATTTTACAGTTAATTACGTGCTCAAAATGGGTGTCATTTTGCATCACATGCTTAATAATGCACATACAGTCTGTAGTTTTTCTTTATGAATTATTAAGCCTTATGATGATATTAACCTCGTCCAAAAGAAGATCACTTGTATTAGTGTAAACTCTATAGGTCTCTACGCGTTATGTCTCGTATGCTACCAAGTTGCATGTGCACACACCATCTGTGTGCACCAGACGTCACTGCCTGCACCAATTACAAACACTGCAATTAAGGGTAACAGGGAGGATTACGTATATTTAGTTATCTTCTTTTCCTTTGAAATTTGACCCATACGAATGTCTACAGACGATAACATTATCTAACTGAAGCTTACATCACTGCAACGCACATTCTGTGTTTGGTCAACTCCAATTTCATATCGGAATATCTGTTCAAATCAGGTTTTTCACTACATGTCATATCTTAGTTGGGATTTCACACAATATATTCAAATTTAAACTGCCATAATAGTGATGTGGTAACTCCTGAGGATACGTTCTATATATATATATATATATATATATATATATATATATATATATATATATATATATACATATATATATATTGGAGTTCTCTAATAGTTAGGCCCGTATGTCATCCTCAAAGAACAGGCAAGCTATATTTTTTGCCACAATTCCCTTAGAAGGGGAACTAAGAATATAATAAAATACGAAACATTAACTTGAGTCAGTGCCTCCATTGAGCAGCAATATACATGCGATGATAACACACTGGGGCCATTGGAACAAGCGTCTCGTAAAGATATATGTCGACAGATAGGTCGGTTATCAAAGAGGATTCAGGACTGCCAAAATGGGGGACACTATAATCTATGCCAGGATATTTTCTGTTTTTCATTTGCCTCTGTCAGCACTCACTTGAAATGTCTCCTTTCTTTTGAACAGACTGCCCTCAGCTTCTGACTTAATAGTTTTCCACAACCTTTGCGAGTTACATCCTGCAGTTATGCATCTCCCCTTTCGGTACCTGGAGGTAGCTGCAGTCTAAAATAATATCATCATGTTCTTTAGCCGATACTTTGCATTGGTATAACGTGCATCCTTGTGTCTTGGATAGTTGTTGCAATAATTTCATTCCAGTTCTGAAAAGAATTGCGAGAGTAACCAAACTGAAAACCTATACATCCAGTAGCTCTTTCAGAGAACTTCTACAAAGCGACCACACTGTTAGTCCACTTCATCCAAGAACACGTCAAAATTAGCAGAACATACGACCTATGCTATAAGGGTCGGGAGCATGAGGTATAATTATGTACTTGGCACATTAAAGAAAAACTAATGGCCCCCAAATTTCACAAGGATCCCTGGCAACAACGGGCAAAACACCCAGCGTGTACCAGATCACTGGGCATGAAGTTGAGGATTAGCCACTTGTATCAGTAATGATAAAGTTAACACCCAATTGGACCCGATTTATGGGTAACTTGTTATTCTACAGTGGCTGGCCAAGACAAGGAGGTACGTGCATAAAGTAATGCCTCATCGTAATGCCTCATCACATATGGACAAATGCGTGTAACCTCACAGGCATTAGAAAGAAATGACATTAAACCCATCAAGAACAAAATAACTAATGCAAAAACATGAACTGTCAAACAGACTATATCTGTACAGTAAGAAAATTACCAATAGGTTGTACTATTGATGCAGAGCTACTCACTGTGACATTTAAATACACAAATTACTTGTAAAAAAAAACATCACGAAAACACATTTCAAGTCCAACGTTCATTACTCATAATTTTCAGCTACATGACCATTATTCAAACTATTTCTAAATAATCGAGTATTAGGAGCCTAAACTTGACTTTTCATCAATAAAAATGGAAGGGAGATTTTTGGTTCATATACACGAGGAATAAAAAAAAATTGTAAAAAAATAACTATAAAGCACTCTCATATACAAAACTACAGTACTGCATACCATTTCTGTAAAGTTCAAGTACTAATGATCGAGCTAACCGGAGTACGACAGAAAAAGTGAAATATCCCACACATGACCTACTTGAAAGAGGAAAAATTAAATGCCAAACCTCAGGTGTACAATATTTAAATCAACATAAAAATCCCTGAAATATGTCCACATGACAGGAGATATCTGGCGAAATGTAATTAACCCGATATTGAAAGCAACGAGAGAGAGAGAGAGAGAGAGAGAGAGAGAGAGAGAGAGAGAGAGAGAGAGATCAACCATTGATGAGAAGAAAAACATCTTCTATCGGAAATATATCTAGAAGGGAGTTCAATAAAAATGACTTTCTAAATTAGTTAAGAACCTTAGATGTCTACTTTATCTTTTTTATATATTTGACAATGCTACTTTTTTGCACATACTTGATACTTTAGGAGCATCTCAAACACAGATTTCCTAATAATATAAACAAAATTATTAGGCAAATAATAAATAATACTCTGACCTTGAACAATTAAATTAATTAATATGGAATGAAAACATTTCATATAATGAATAAAAATGCGCAAGTACACATAACTACAAGTTCTAACCTCAAACATGTGTGTGGCACTCTTCCATGAAGATAGAGGGAGAAAACACCTGTTGGTGTCAGTGAAAGCTGTCGGCTTCAAAGAAACACCTGTGTTGGATATCTATCGGCACTGAATAGATAGGGGGTACAGTAGAAGCTGAAAAGAGAGAGAGAGAGAGAGAGAGAGAGAGAGAGAGAGAGAGAGAGAGAGAGAGAGAGAGAGAGAGAGAGAGAGCATCATTCATCCATCTATAATTCAATACACTGGGATACATTAATCTAAAAAAATGAGAGAACATGTGTCAGTGGATACAAATAACTTTTTTTAACTACACAAAAAATTCTGAAATATTGATGCGTGAAAGGAAGTAAAAAATAATTTTTTTAACACAATTTCCTGTGTATACAGATTTTCATTTATTCGCTTATACTTGATTCACTCTAAAGCCTCATAATCACAATTTTACATAATAACCTTTCACTTTTGCTAGATATCTTGAAGTTCGTTCAATCTTTTCATATTCACATTATTGTGCACAAATAAAATTTGCATTATCTATAAGCAGGAATTAACCTGTTGTGATAATAGTAGTAATACTGATAGTAGTAAAACGATTTTTAGAATAGACGCATTAACAATGGGGTAATATATACAAATATGCAAAGAATAAAATGACCGTCCCATAATGATGACATCTGCAAGGGCTATTTACAGGAACTTGCCTTCGTTGCCTGCGTGAAAACACGATTCCTTTCTCAAACTTACCTGACGGCCTTAAAGACAACTGACGGTTCTGAATCGAGTCAGATGCTGTCATCTTTTTTTTTTTTTTTTTGGGGGGGGGGGGGGTCAGGTCAGGCAAAGGAAATCGTGATGAAGAATTGAAGAGAAGTTGTGATCATTTTCAGAGGTAGAATTAATATCAAAGATGAAAAGCAAAGAGTTTTGTATATAACTAGTCACTCAAGACTCCACTTTATGCTCATTAATTTACCAATTGATTGCATTGTGAGTTTGAATGAACGAATGGTAATTATCTGGCATCATAACATCAATGGTCATTGATGCCGATTGCAGTGTGTTTGATAAAGAATTAATAACTTGTGATGAGAAACAGAAATTAACAAATATATTATCAAATAAAAAATCAAAATTCAAAATATCATATAGAAACGAGTAAGAAACCAGCTACCAATACGAACTTACAAATGCCACTGGCATCATACAAAAAGTCCCCTCCAAGAATCTTGGTGAGGATGTAGCTGCCATC
>NC_090725.1:236658430-236673430 GCF_036898095.1 Palaemon carinicauda | reverse complement strand
GTGATGCGAGGTTGCAAATGGAAATGGGGCACATTCCATAAGTTTTTGTTCAACAAACAATCTTGTCATTGGAGATATTCTTTTCCAGCACAACGACATCCATAAATATAATGGACTCCACCATATGGCAATTGCAAAAATCAAATATATCACATAGCCATTAATAAGAGAGAAGGAGGACTCTGTGAAATGTAAGAAGCTATAGAGGTGCAGATATTGGTAGTGATCACCAGCTCCTCATTGCCACACTGAAATTAAAACTGAAAGCACCCAACAGAAATGTAGATAAAATACCTAGGTTTGATACAAATAAGCTTCTTGAAAATGAGCACAGAAAAACCTTTGCTATTTAATGTAGGAATCGATTTGCAGTCTTGGAGACTTTAAGAGACGAAGTGCAGACAATTAATGAAGAATGGTGCAATATTAAGAACATATATCAGTCAGTTGATCGTGAAGTTTTGTGACAAACAGTTACAAAGAGAAAACCATGGATATCAAAGGATACTTGGGATACTATAAAAGGGAGACAAAGACAGAAATTGATTGTTGAATGTTTTCGAGGAAGTAATGAAAATTACAAGATAGAGCATGCTAAGTATTCCAGTGTTGATAGTGAAGTCAAAAGAAAAGCCAGAACTGACTAGAGAGAATACTTAAGACAGGAAAGCAGATGAGGCTGACTATGCTATGAATTTAGGGAGTGGCTATGGAGTAAGAATTGCTCACAGAATTATTAATGAAATCTCTACTTGGGCAAAGAAGAAGAAGCATATAACAATTAAAAAGAGATATGGATCTGTTATAACAACAGAAGATCAAGAAAGGCAACGTCAGATGGAACACTTTAGTGAAGTCATGAAAAGATGATATGAAGGGAATAATATGATTGATATACCTGAAGCTGAGGAAGACCTTGATGTGCCCATGACTGTATGACTGTATTCAGTGTGTTTGAAGTCGAAGCTATCATTAAAAAATTAGGGAGATGGTAAGCCTCTGGATACGATGGAATAACTGCCGAGATGATTTTGGCCGAAAACGAAGTGACTCCCAGAATACTTACATGATTATTTTGTAGAATGTGGCGTGAAGAGGCAAAACCTGATGAATGGGAACTAGGAGTATTGGTGAAAATGGCAAAAAACGGAGATGTGACTGATTGGAATAATTACAGAGGCATCACACTTACGTCAGTCTAAAAAGACTAAGGAGAAAGATCGATGAAAAGCTGAGATATGAACAAACAGAATTTAGAAAAGGTAGAAGTTGTACTGACCAAATCTTCCTTGTACAGCAATGTGTAGAATATAGGAATCCACTTTTGATGGCTTTTGTTGACTTGGACAAAGCCTTTGATAGTGCGCACTGACCAATTTTGTGGAGATTCCTGCGTTATTATTGAGTTTCTTTAAAATATGTAAATTTGATTAAGTCTGTTCATGAGCATGGCAAATGCATAGTTAATGTTAGTGGAGTCCTATCAAATGAATTTCCAGAGAACACTGGAGTGCTCCGAGGGAATGTGCTGTCACCTATGTTGTTTATCCTCCTCGTGCATTCTGTAATGCATAGAACAGATAGGGATGGCGGAGAAGGATTAGACTGGATTGGTAACAGAAAATTAGCTTACCTAAAGTATGCTGATGATGCTGTCCTTATTAGCAGAACACAACAGGACTTACAAATCTTGGTTACCAGAATGCATGAAATATCACATGAGGTTGGACTCAGGATCAATAGAAGAAATGGAAGATGAAATATCATTGGAAGGAAAAAGAATTAATGAACTGGAATCATCTAAACATTTAGAAACCATGATCTCTAATACAGGATCTTTTGAATTTGAGTTTAATGAAAGATTGAAAAAAGTAAATCAGACAATGCCTGGGTCAAATCAAATATGGAAATCAAATCGAATGAAATTGCATATAAAAATCAGACTATATATCAGTTTAGGGAGATCGGTGTTACTGTATAGACATGAGTCGTGGTATAACAATGAACCAATACTCAACAGATTTCGTAGGTTTGAGAACAAAGCCCTCATAAGAATATTGGGAGTTTATTGGCAGAACAGGACTAGAAAAGCGATATTACTTGAGTGCCATATGTGGATGAGATCATGGTGAGGGGTATATGGAGATGGTTTGGGCATATTCTTCGCACGCCCCAAGAAAGATTAGTTCACCAAACTTTCAAGGCACAAGAAGAGTTGGAAGACCCAGGCCTACATTTCTGAAGACTATGAAGAGTGAAGTAGGAGATGATCAAAGGTAAAGTATTGATTTATAAGCTCAAGATAGAGACGACTGGCGAAATATAACCGAGGCCCTTTGCGTTAATAGGTGTAGGAGGTGATGATGATGGTGTGTGTGTGTGTATATATATATATATATATATATATATATATATATATATATATATATACATATATATATATATACATACATATACATACATATACATATACATATATACATATATATATATATATATATATATATATATATATATATATATATATATATATATATATATATATATCAAATACCTGAGTAGAAGAAAATGTCCCTAGTTGTCGGGGGCTGGAGATCATTCACCTTGTGAACCTAACCTTCTACAACACAGGTGTTGCAAAGTTCATAAGCTGAGCTGAAAACATCGACATCATCAGTTCACAAAATGAGAGAGAGAGAGAGAGAGAGAGAGAGAGAGAGAGAGAGAGAGAGAGAGAGAGAGAGAGAGAGAGAGAGAAATTCTCATCATCTACTTACGCTCTCATAAACTTTACGATTACTTGAATAAATCTAATAAACAAACGTCACTAAGCTGGCTGTTTAGTTCAAATAATGAAGCATCAAATGCCAAGACACCATAATGATATCACAGGTGATAATTCTACCAAGTTATAAGATCAGTGCAATAAAGTGACTGTGTAACCACCTGTAAAAACAAGATCGTGGTGGGTTAGCACCAAGGAAGCTATAACAGAGGAATTTAGGACATTAACCATTTAATGAGAGAGAGAGAGAGAGAGAGAGAGAGAGAGAGAGAGAGAGAGAGAGAGAGAGAGAGAGAGAGAGAGAGAGAGAGAGAGAGAGAGAGAGAGAGAGATGGTCCGTGGTGAGTATGGATGCTTCCAAGTTGACAACATGGAAAGTTTTCCTGTCGTTGAACCCAACAAAATAAAATAATAATAAATAAACCTGTTAAGATACAGCATCCGGAATAAATATCAATAATAAAGAAACTTATTTGGAATGGCTAGCAAAATAGAGTTACTGTTTTTAAAAAAAGCTGATGTAAACACACGGACCTGGGGTGAAAACAATATGTAACAAGCAGTCTAGAGGCTGAAACTAAGGTAAAGATATGGTGGTTTCGAGGTAGAATTCATAGAATTTGTTTGGACAGAAAGGACCCAAGGAGACGTAATGAAATATGAGAAATGAGTTGAAGGAATAATTGAAAAAAAGAAAGCTTACATATGGAATACTCGGATCATTAAACAAGGTTCACAAAAAGCCTTGAAAACAGAAAAAATAAAGGAAAGAAATGATGAAGAAAATTAAATAGCTAGAAAGATAAAATTTAAAGAAACTATTTGGAGTCATAAGTTGAAATAAAGAAACGCCTTGAAGGACAGCGCATAAGAGTTTGGGAAAAGTAAAGTTGAAATTGGAGAGAATACCAATTAAGAAATGGTCCAGAAAAAAAGGCTATAAATGAAAAATTCTAGGAAGAAAAAATGACGTAAAAGTTGAAGTTTAAGAAAAACTTGCAGAAAAAAAAAAAAACTGAATCAGAGTAAGAACTTCCAGGAAAAACGTGAGAATCCAGAAATAGCTAAGAAATAAAAATACCATAAATTATATAAATTAAAGAAAAATAAAACTCCAAGAGACTTCTGGCAAACATCAAGGTATAAAAAAAACCTTAAAACTCTGCTATGAAATTAGAAAAAAATAAGCAAAAAATAATATCAACAGTGTCGAAAGAAGACGGATAGCTTTTACCCTACGACACAGCATACATGACCCACACACACACACACACACACATCATGCAACAACAGTAACTGAGCAAAGTCTGACAAACAAAATCTTATCATTACATATATATATATATATATATATATATATATATATATATATATATATATATATATATATATATATATATATGAGAGAGAGAGAGAGAGAGAGAGAGAGAGAGAGAGAGAGAGAGAGAGAGAAAGAGAGAGAGAGAGAGAGAGTATACACATCTTAAACTTAGAGAAAGAGCGAATGCTAGAGTAGATCCAAATCTGAAACTTAGAATGAGAAACCCGGCCTAATCCTTTGTGACATTCCTCCTCCAGCTCCCCAGACTCTCAATCAAGAGGGACACAGGGTGAGGGTGGGGTCGTAAGGACGACTTATCTATTCGCGATCATTCTCATTAAAACTGATCACACTAACAGGCCTTTTTTTCCACGCTCGTAATAGCCTAGAATAACCTAAATTCCGAGCTTATTAGGACACAACTGGCGGTTATTTGTCGATAGGCCTCCGTCTTAGGCCTATTCCCAATTTACCCTAAATCCTCTCCTATTTCGGAAGATCATTAGGTCCATTTATCATGGCGCTACACTTCTGACGGATTGCAAAAATTTACTTTAAATGATACTGCCTAAAGAACGGAATGGAAAGAATGCTCTGTAAAATCCCTTTTAATATACAAAATAACAACTAAAAAATTCGTGGAAAAAGATACAAAATAACTAATTTTTCGGCATCCAAATTTCTTTAACACTTCCATCGACTTAGAACATCAAATGTCCATCCCCACCCCTCGAAAAATAGGAATTATAATAATAAATAGCTATTTTATTGTGATATCTAAAAATAAAGCACTGAGTTCTGGTTCTAATTTTCCAAGTCCTTCTAGAATCTGAAATTTACATTGATGTATGTAGGTGTTATTTAAGATAACACCTACATCGGGTCTTTCCCAGAAACTCTTTTAAGGGACAATATTTTCTAATTTATAACGTTACAAGTTGAATTTAACACACAATACAAGCTCATTGCATATGAAGATGATGCTACACTCACTCACACACACTCTCTCTCTCTCTCTCTCTCTCTCTCTCTCTCTCTCTCTCTCTCTCTCTCTCTCTCTCTCTCTCTCTCTCTCAATCAATTTCATTATCTTGTGGAAGATCAAGGTAAGATTAGGGTATAGAGCAAATTATGGGGCATGAATTTGAACCCTAACAAAACTTGAAGAATAATTGTAAGCAGGTCGAGGACGATGGTTCCTAGGCATGCAGATCTTGGCACACCACTAGTGTAAAAATCTAGGAGTTATTCTTCATTGTAAATTTGCAGAATCGGTTTGATTCATCTTCCACTGCACAAAAAAATGGCTTATTTGGGATTCTTTTTTCAAGATTTTCAGTGATCAATTTATCCTGAGGAAATGTTTTCATTCTTGCCTGGTTTTCGGCTTCTGAATATCACCTTAATTTGTTGGACAAAACTTGCGGTCTATTAAATACATTATTCCTGATCTACCACCGTCGTTCAGTTAGTTCCTTGTGAATGTTGCATAAGACTTTTCATAATTCTGACCATCCACTGCATTTAGATCTCCCAAGCCTGTACCATCATGTACTACTAGGTATACAGTTAATTATAACAGTCATGCCTTTTCCATCATAAGATTAATTGCTACACAGTATTCTATAAGGTGTATTCCAGCTGTAACCAGATTGTGGAATAATCTTCCTAGTCTGGCGGATGAATCAGTGCAACTTCAATAGCTCAAACTTGTTGCATTTTCTTTTCAGGGCTCATATGTGACAGATCTCTTATAACGTTGAAACTTATTTTTTCACATATACTTTTTTTATTGTTTATCTTTCATACATACTTTATTTTCTATTAATTTTTTATTTCCTTTCCTCAATAGGTTGATTTTCAAGTTGGGAGTCCTTAGGCTCGTAGCATCATGCGTTTTTGACAAGTGTTATAGCTTAGCTAGTAGTAGTAGTAGTAGTAGTAGTAGTAAGACAGCTCTGTTGTTCTTTTTTTTATTTTCAACAGCACTGCAATCTGCCAGTCACTGCAATATTCTTATTTTCAAAGAGGATTTGAATACTCATCAGTAAATGAACGAAGTCTTTTACTTTGAAAGAGAATACAAGAAAAACTCGAGACTTTATTTACTCTTCAAGTACTGTTTTTATGTACACTCTTAAAGTGATGTTTTCATGTACTGTCAAAGTAAAAGACTTAGTTCGTTTACAGATGAATATCCATATCCTCTCTAAGATTTAGAATAGGGTGGTTACGGGGATATAGGAGTGTTGTTGAAAAGAAAATTAGAATAGAAAAAGTATCTTATAAAATAAACGCCATTTAGTCTTTAATCAAACATCATAAAAAGACTTGACATAACTGCTTATCTGATACAACGAATGAACGTGGATTTCTAAAAGAAAATTTTCGCAACTTACCATTGAAAGGACGAATATATTTTCCATCTTATTACAAAAATAAATCAAATGTTTATCTAACGTACAGTGGGAAAAAATAGGACAAAAAGAAGATTAAAGCAGTATTTCTTTCTTAAGAAACCAACATCAGACGGGAGAAGATCCAGTTCAATAAAACATATCAATCCCTTTTCGAAAATAAAGATTGGCTGATAGAAGGAATATTCATTACAGACACAATTTCAGCTGATAGCAAGGATCTTTGTTCACTGAAGCATAGAAAGCCCTTCTTAGATATACGAGGAAACATTTGGCTCCCCTTACACGGAGGGGTTTATGACATTCCAAACTGAAATTAACATGATGCCCGGGACTGCCTCCTTCCTCTTCGTTCGACTACTCGTTTGAAATGAATACCCAGACAGCTAAGATATAATGATATAAAAGACTCTTTTCCAGACCAATGTATAAAACTATCGATTGAAGGTATTGAAACTGAAATAATAATATACATAATACTCATAAATCGAACATAAGACGTCTAAATTCTTCGAGGGGGAAAGATATGGAAGGAAGATCAGTATTAAAGAAATTACTGCATCCAGTATAAAAGCAGACATAACGGACAAACAAACGTACAAGCGACACTCCAGCAAATGAATGAAAACCGCAACACAAATGCTTAGGATGCCTCGCTTTAGAAAAAGGAATACAACCAGAGAGAGAGAGAGAGAGAGAGAGAGAGAGAGAGAGAGAAGGACTTAATGCGTCAGACACCCAATGTTTACGTAACTCAAAACCACTCGCATTATGCAGCATTTGAGACTAAAAATGACGCAAAAATTCCATTCATTTGATATCTGTTGCTCTATTACCACATGCAGTAGACTCTGCACACTCGTTAAACTTGTCTCATATGGAAAAAAAAATGATCTTTGTTGCATTCACCTCCAATTGTCATTCACTGTTATCATCTGAATTTTTAACACATATGTACTGTGTGTGAGTATGTATATATATATATATATATATATATATATATATATATATATATGTATATGTATATGTGTGTATACATATACACACACACACACACACACACACATATATATATATATATATATATATATATATATATATATATATATATATATATATATATACATATATACTGGTCAAAAGAAAAGAAGTCTCAAACAAAAACAAACTTCTCAATATGTTGAAAATTTTAACGATTATTTCCTGAGTCTTATTCTATTTTGACAAATATATATATATATATATATATATATATATATATTTATATATATGTGTGTGTGTGTGTGTCTGTGTGTGTGTGTGTCTGTGTGTGTGTTACGGTCATTTTGCAAAATTGGTCATCTTACAAAATGCCCAGTCTTTATGCAAAAAAAAAAAAAAAATTCATGGGCACGTTGCAAAATAACCTAAATATCTGGACATTTTGCAAAAGGACCAAGATTTTGGTCTATTTATAAAATCATCAGTATCATCGTTGGACAGTTTACAAAATGTGTAAGCAGCAAGTAGCCACATGGAATAAAGGCGAGGAAACGGTAGAGGATAGTGAACATATAATAAAATAAGTTTATTCTTTCTTAGAAAATACACACTTCAAATATATCAAAACCTAAAAAGTTTTAGCAAGTAGCTAACTGAAAGAAAGGCAAGTAAATGATAAACGTAACCTTTATAAGCCGAAACGTAAGATTTATTACCCGAAACCTAGCTGATAAATTGCTTCAAAAATAAGAAAAAAATAAATAAATAAAAAATTAGGAAATTTTCCTTTATCTTCTAGAAAACCATATTCGATTAAAGATAAAATTCTTTAGCAAATACCCAGCATACATGAAAGAATGGTAAAACGTAAAACCTCCTTGGCTACGTCAGTCACTCCAGTATTTTGCGAGACGTTTGGTGGCCATTCTAAGGAGGAGAGGACAGTCTCAGGTGTTCTACGTAGCTCATATCCGGAAATGAATGTACAGAAAGGTTAAGATAGCAAGAGAAATAAACAAGATCACATGTTTACAACAGAGAAAAAACACCAGGGCAGCTAAAGTTACAAACAAATATATCGGTCGCATTCTGAGGAGAATATGACACCTAATATCAACAGTTCAACTAAAAATCTCCCCCATATAATAAAGAACAAGTGACTGGCTATATATGTGTTATGGTAATTTTGTAAAATTCCTTTTAATAGATGATGTACAAGAGCGTGAAGTAAGCCTCCGGCAAGTAGCCAATGCAGAATCCAAGGAACAAGGTCAGGGATTCACTAAATGCTCTTGAACTAAGTCATGTATGACTAGATGCTAATATTGTTTAAAAAACACTTATGCAACAGCAGATGCAAATGCAGTGCTTCTTGTTCTAACGAGGTTGATACACTAACACACATCACCTAAAAACAAACCCGCTTAAAGATTTAAGACCATTTTCTGTAGGTTGAATTAAACACACTTTTTAAAATTTCAACTATTTTGTAAAGTATTTTCTTTAAAGTATTTTACGTTCACTTACATTTATCATTTGCATCCCTTTCTTTCAATTAACAGCTGGCCAAAACTTTTCAAGTTTTGGTGTATTTGAAGTGTGTATTTTCGAAAAAAATTAATGAACTTATTTCATTATATGTTCACTGCCTTCTACCATTTCCTCGCCTTTATTCCATGTGGCTACTTGCTGTTTGCACATTTGGTAAGCTGACCAATAATGATTTTGCAAATAAACCAAAATTCGTGGGCGCATGCCTTCTCTTCTGACAAACATTGATTTGTCTTCTAACTGTTTCCGGCATGAGTGACCACCAAATTTGGCCAGATAATTATTTCATTCGTGCTGTATTTGGAGACCATATATAAAAAATTCTGCAGATGCAAATATATTTCCCCGTGACAGTTTCTGGCTGATACTCAACCTTTTGAATGGCCCTCATATATTGTATGCATACAGTACATGCATTCACAAAAACGTTTAATTTAACTCCGTATTCAGTGGCCCCCTCTTTTTCCTTTAAAGTTTAATTGCCCCACTACCAATTACAAGTTTTTCCTTTGAATTTAGTACAAATATGTCAACGATTTTATTACGTGACAATATTCTTCATATAATCTCTCTATCTCTATCTCTTCCTCTTACGTTACCCGTCAGCCATCAATCCCTCTTCTCCTTTCAGCTCAGCTGTTCCTCAGTAAAGTTAACGTCGCAAGAACGGTATCATCACTCTCCTCCTCTCTATATTTAGCTCTCCTGTATTACGCGCGATAAGTAGGGCACGACGGTTGTTACCAGGGGAAGCACTGGAGCAGAGGAAGAGGAGACAGCATTAGGGTATGTGGCACTCTGTCAGAGACAGCTGGGCCCTGTTTCACACCCTCCTCCAAGACCGCTCCCCAAAACCCGGGCCATCCCACCTAAGATCCCTATGGATGTAGGTCAAACCCTCCCTAGATAAGTCACTGACATCCCCCGACTTGCGACGGAGTGCCATGACTGAGGGGAATCACCGGGCACTGTCGGCACTGCCTCTGCTACACAATGGCTCTTGTTACCAAACCTGAATGCTTGCACTGTTCTCGGTTTCTGCTTTGCAAACGATTTTTATCAAATTGCCACTGCAAGCAACTTACAATTGTAGGGCCAAAACCTTCCACCTATATAGATATCAAGCATTGTATATTTGGGTAATAACTACTTATTGTCGCTGAAGATGGTTATTAAAAAAAATACCATAGAAAACACATCTAGATGATAATTCAAGAAACAAAGTAAAGACGCCTATGAAGATTGTTCGATTGAACAACAATGCTATTATAAAGTTCTTTTCTAAAAAAAATCTTTAAAGAAATAAGGCCTTAAGTCGACAATATTATAGATTATGAAGTTACTCTTGAAAATGCCTTACACACTGCAATGTTCAAAATTAACACTCAGGTATAAGGTGGGATTTGTCGAAACACTTTTAAATAATATTCTTGACATTCTCAAAGACTCATGCTTCTATTCACTGTATAAACGTGTATTTTGAGTTGTAAATAGATTGAAGAATAAACTGATACTGCGTGCTCTCTCTCTCTCTCTCTCTCTCTCTCTCTCTCTCTCTCTCTCTCTCTCTCTCTCTCTCTCTCTCTCTCTCTCTCAAAATAATCCAGAAAATCCTAAACCATTATTCTAATTTTGTACATGCAAACTTTTAAACAATCGATGCTTCCTCTTTACGGTCAAAATGAAAATTTATTTTGAAGCTGCTATATACATTATATCGTTACCCTCAAGTTCCTTTGGAGATAATACATTCCTAAAAATGGCACCAAAAAGTTTCGAAGGATTTAAACAAACGAGTAGAACTAGGCTTTGATTGTTACTGCACCTAAGATTTTACTTTCTACCGACATTTCCAAAGTATACACCAGTTACATCTATCTACCTCTAATATATACACACACACACACACACACATATATATATATATATATATATATATATATATATATATGTGTGTGTGTATGTATATATATACATACATAAATATGTATTCATATATATATATATATATATATATATATATGTATATATATAATTTATATATATACACATATATATATATTCATGTATATATGTATATATATATATATATATATATATATATATATATATGTGTGTGTGTGTGTGTGTGTGTGTGTGTGTGTGTGTGTGTGTGGTCGTATTGATTCCCCTACATGCAACTATTTCGAAATTGTAGAAGTAACTTTTCATTATATATTCCCATTTGACAAACAAACTAATTCTGCTTAGCCTTCAATTGCGCACAGAATTCGTATATTAAAAAAAAAGTCTTTCTGAAGACTTGAAATCCTATCTGTCCAAAGAAAATACAAAAGAAAAAAATCTTTATCTTGGTTAATGTCGGGTCTTTAAAAACTGACTGGCATCTTAAAGTGTTTGACCAAATGTTACGGTCTAATAAATTCCTCATCCCTGATATGGATAATAACCTTTGTGTAAGTTATTATACAACCCTACTTGGAAAAGTAGGATGCTATAAGCCCAAGGGCTCCAACAAGGAAAATAGCACATGGGGGAAAGGAAATAAAGAAAACAGTGTGCATAAGTGCACCCTCAAACCTGAGGACTCTAACCCAACACAGTGAAAGACCATGGTACATTGGCTATGAAACTATCCAAGACTAGAGAACAATGGTTTAATTTTGGAGTGTCCTCCTAGAAGAGCTGCTTACCATAGCTAAATAGTCTTTTCTATCCTTACCCTTACGATGAAATTAGCCACTGAACAATTAAAGTGCAGTAATTAACCCCTTGAGTGAAGAAGAAATTCACGGTTACCTAAGTGTTATCAGATTTATGATGAAAGAGGAGAATGTTTAAAGAATAAGCCAGTCTGTTCGATCTATGTGTAGGGAAATGAAAATTAAGCTATAATCAGATAGGGATCCAATGTAGTACTAGCCTATATGGCCAGCCAAAGGGCCAAATAACTCTCTAGGGGTAGTATCAATGCTTTTGTGAGTCTCAGTATTACACAAGCTTAAAGTTTAATTCCGACTGTGACCAAATTCTGGAATGACCTGCCTAATCATGAATTAGGCTCACGGGTCGGAGCATTCAAGGACAAACATTACCTTACCGGCCATATGGACAGTGTGTTGTACAATGATCTGCCTCTACCACTAATTTGAGAAATCTAAACCTTTAAATTTCCGAATTTGGAACTTGGTGCAAATATTTCATGTTGAGCAGGTTTACACGTCACCTCCATAGTTTATTAGATACTTATTACTTTAGCTTTGTTATTCATTATACTAATTATATTCTATGTTATTTCACTACTATAGTTTATTCTTTACATATTAGTCTCTTTTCCATATTGAGAAGTTTTCCTATATGGACCTTTGGGCTTGCAGTACATTGATTTCCCAACTAAAGTTGAAACTTGGTTTAATAATAATAATAATAATAATAATAATAATAATAGTAGTAGTAGTAGTAGTAGTAGTAGTAGTAGTAGTATTAGTAGTAGTAGTAGTAGAGAAAACAATACCACATTATTAATTTGCTAGGTTCACCGAAAAAACACAGCAATTCACGGTAACTTTTACACTACTTTTACCAACAGCAGAATTTTGAAACGGTCTACCAGACACCAACCTAAATTTGTCACAAAAAGTGGACGGTGAAAGATTAATGTGACAGTCTTGACATATTATCATTATCTCCAAACAAACAATTGAAGTTACTTCACGTTGTCTATGTAAGAAAATAAGACCAGATATATTTCTTAAGAGCCGAAAAGTTTTTCTTATTCCAATATGCAGAAGGTATTATATTCAAGAGTGATTTAATGTAGCCATTGCAAACATGAGCACTTAATAACAAGTACATTTTCTGTGTAACTAAATAAAAATGTAACTTGCTACAGAGATGAATAACGCAAAAATAAATGCATGTGTTATCAATATGATTCATTGCAGATGCATCATTTCATACTATACATATACATAATTCAAACACACACACACACACACACACACACATATATATATATATATATATATATATATATATATATATATATATATATATATATATATATATATATACGTATATAAATATATATATATATATATATATATATATATATATATATATATATAGATAGATAGATAGATAGATAGATATAGTATAACACACATATACATACAAAATTATCCATCTAATTATCTATCTATATATATATATATATGTATGTGTGTGTGTGTGTGTGTGTGTGTGTGTGTGTAAGAGTTAGAACCCCGCTCAGATAAAAAATGAGGACAAGGCGGCCGTCACAGTTGAAGGATCACTTAGAGGGCTCGTTAACTCATTTTTGCAGGAATTCTGTGATAACAAGAAAAATACTCCAGGGAAAGGGTTTTAAAGAAACGACACGAGCGAAAGGGGCATCAAACAGTGTTCCTTCGTATCATTAGGAAAAAAAAAAACCTAAGGGCCATTCAGTAAACCCATCATTTGGCCTACATCAATGTACAAACATGTATATTTTTTGGCAATTCAATACACGGCATAATCAAACTAATAAAATTCGACGGCGTCTACAGTTGTGCGTGTGGAACTCCTAAAATACAAATCTACATCAACATGCAATTGTTGCATTTGCATGTAAATTACATCTATGAGAAATTTAGACAATATACGTACAAAATCATAAGCATGCACGTGCCTCATTTCAATCCACCCAAATTCAACCCTACACGCCCAAATACCAGGCAGGCAAACATTCACACTGAGCTAACATAACAGAGTGGCAGACACCAAGCAGACAACGGATGAGTCAGCCTTGTCAGAATCCGAGCTGTGGTATTGCGTTTGTTCTTTACCCTGAAGGCGAATTGGGGACAGAATGACCCACACTGGTTTCGCTGGTTAGGGTAAGCTATAATCACAGGGTTTGCAAGTACTTAACAGTTATGAGGGGACAAAAAACTTGCATCAAACGCGAGGGTACTTATTTTTATGGGGAATGTAGCACTTGAACAACGTAGTAATCAGGTTGCTAGGGGATGCTGGAACACATTAACACAAATCAAATGCAACTCCTTATGTAAAATAAGAGCATGAATGAGCGTTGATACGCAAATCCGACAAAAGTTTCAATAGATTTCTGAAAGCGTAAGCCGGCATATAAACATACTCTTAACATAACTTCTAAATACGTACGTTATGTGTACTTTTTTAGTCGAACTGTGTACACATACCCGTTTGTAAATAATATGCATATTGGGAACACTTTCTTATTATCCGTTTATTAAATATACATTGTAATGAAGGACAAAAACCATGAAAATGAATAAAAACTTACCCTGAGCCACAGGTAATGAAACTTCCTTCCACGGTACACATACCTGAAAAACATAAGAAAGCCCTTTAGATGAATCTGGCAATCGCTTCACAGTGATAAAAAAGAAACGCAAGAAATCTTAACAGCAAACATTGCTTTCAAAAGCGGATGTTATGTTTCAAATGTTTAAATGAGACAGTGACATCATGGCTGGTAAGATCCGCCCCCCCCCCCCCCCCCCTCCACGTAGTTCAAAGTCTTTATCTCCGTTGAGGAGTTTACATAATCACTTGCGTACCTACGATAAAAAATTGTATCTATACAGTACACACACTTATACATTCATACACACACACACACACACACACACATATATATATATATATATATATATATATATATATATATATATATATATATATGTATATATATATATATATATATATATAATGTATATATATATACATATACATATATATATATATATATATATATATATATATATATATATATTGGAAAACTTCAATATTGGGATTTGATAGGAAGCACCGACTGTTGGATTGGTGAAGAAGTAATATTACAAAACATTTTTTCGGTCAAAAATGCAGAAGCAATTTTGAAACATTCACAAAAC
>NC_090725.1:236643430-236650930 GCF_036898095.1 Palaemon carinicauda | reverse complement strand
TAAAAATAAAATCATTACTTTCTAAACTTTAAAAATAAAAAATAAATATTTTTTTCTATACTTTAAAAATAAAAATAAAATGATTACTTTCATCATTCGGATGAACGAATCCTGAAAGGGCCAATACACCTTAGAGAGCAACATAAAATTGTATCAACAAACACTACGATTTATTATAAAAGGAAAAATTATAACTATTTATAAACAGGTAAATCATTCAAACATGTGCAGTTGTAAACCTAATTCTTCCCCTTTTATTTCCTAAGTAGCTGAGTGGATAATGAGATAGCCTGTTACTTCAGTGGTCAGCGGTTCAAATCCAAAACAACATTAGCAATAATAATATCATTAATATTATGCCTAAAGTAACTGAATACTCAATAAGCAAGAGCCTTCATTGCTTTTGGTTCCTTAGTACAATTAAAATGGCCAGTAATAAGGTTAATAGTGACGACGAAGATATCCAGAGACATAATAATATTATCATTAATCATAATTATAAAATTAATTATAACAATAATAATAATTATTATTATCATTATTATTATTATTATCATTATTATTATAATGAAGAGAATAAAATGTTGAATACCGTATCATCAATCATGGCATAAAAATAGTAATGCAAACAATAATTACACTATTTTGAATGAAATTCCATTAGAAAATTTTCGATGGATATGAGAACGAGACGGTGATCGCTTCACTTCGTTCAAAAAGGATTTTTTTTTACTAAAGTAAATTCCAAACACGACTGTGGTACTTATCGTTCACAAGCTGGCAAGAGTTCAGTGAACTCTCAGTTTCGTACTCTCCAGATTTTACGATCTCAAAAATCCTCCATCTTCCTGTCTTCGAAGAATTCTCACTTCTGTCCTTCTGTTCTGTCTTCTCACACAATCACATACACATGCATATTTTCCCCCACAGACCTTTCCCCCTTTTTGGTATTTAAAGGTTTAAAGGCCACACATGAATGACAGAGGCAAGGGACAGTGACAATGCCTTACAGACTGACCATATATACATATGATCAGCGCCCAAGCCCCATCTCAAACCAAGCTAGGACAAATGAGGGCCAGGCAATGGCTGCTGATGACTCAGCAGATAAACCTAAAGGTTCCCCCAAACGCCCCATCCTTAGCTCACAAGGATGGTGAGGCTGCAGCGACCAAAAGGAACTAACGAGTTTGAGCGGGACCCGAACCCCAGAATGGCGATCACCAGACAGGGACGTTACCACATACGGGCGATATGTAAGCAAAACAAAGATGAAAATAAGTGTTTTCTTTTACGTGTATGTTAGAAATAAAAACGGGTGTACCATAGATCCATAAAAAAAAAAAAAGGCAGATTGATGGTTCTCTAAATAAGAGTAAGTAGGAAAGCAATTTTTCAAACGTAGTTATTCGAGTGCGGTGTACCATAGTACGGTTGGCATCATTAATTCCGGTATATTTCACGGGACACCTAACAGCTGATTATTGTAGCAGGTAACGTTGAGTTTAGCAAGAGAAACTGTTGGCAACGCTACCTCTAAAACAACGTCGTTGAGCTAGTAAACAAGTGATCAAAACCTATTTTAATAATCTTACAAAGTGCTGAATTGAAAAAAATATCAGTATTTGATTAACAGTACTGCATACTATCCTTAAAGAGGTGTTTGACAACGTGTTTACAAGCTCAGCGATTGTTTTACAGGCAGCGTTAAAAATCTTTTCTTTTGCAAAACACTGCTTTACCTGCTACAATGAACAGCTATCAGACGTCTCCTTTGGTTCATATGAAGTGTACCGGAAATAATGAAGCCAACTGTACAACAATCTTTAGGACAAAGTTCTCTCTCTGTGACTCTACGCAGATGACACAATAGAGCCCCATCCAAGTCGCATGAGGTCGGGTTACAGGATACATAACAGCTCGCTTAACTAAAGAACGAAAGCTGAAATTTTAGGAGGTTATCTAAGATTCTTATTTAATTAATTTTGTAATCTAAACCTACAGTGAATTGATCAGATTACACTGATTTTATATATATATATATATATATATATATATATATATATATATATATATATATATATATATATAGCCTTAGCTAGTTAATTGCAGGACAAAAGCTTCAGACATGACCATCACTCGTGTCTGTATTATGGTCTTTCTATAGCAGTTTGTAACCTGAAAATTTCTTAGCTCGTCAATCCATCGTCTTCTCTTCCTTCCCCTGCTTTGTTTGCAATCTCTAGGTACCCATTCTGTTAATCCTAATGTCCATGTATTACCTAACAAACGTCCCTGCCTTGTGATCGCCGGACTGAGGCTTGGTCCGGCTTAAGCTTGATTGGTGATGGGGGTGGGGAGCACATTCCCTGACCCTTCTTGGTCTAAACTTGGGTGTAGAGGGGAAAGGGGTGCTGATCATATGTATATATGGTCAGTCTCTGGGGCACTGTTCTCCTAGCTAGGGCATTATCACTGTCCATTGTCTCTGGCATTCATGAGCGGCCTTTAAACTTTTAAACCCTTTAGTAGTACAATTCTTGCGCGACTGATATAAGAACCATTCACTTAGTTCGTAAATTCGACAACATATATCAGTTCACGAAACAAATTTTCATAACTTAAGGTAAGACGTTCGATAACGCCTAAAGAGTTTTCTTATTTCTAGTCAACAGAGGACGAAGAGATATAAGGATGTTTCGCGCACTTCGATATTTCTAGAATCATGAATAAATTATAATAAATAAATTCAAATTAATTTGACGTACATGCCGAATATTCAAATACTGAAAAGGAAGCCCCTCTGAAACTTGGAAACCCCAAGTTTATAATGGTGACATCTCTAAACCATCCAGGAAAGAAAGAGGGGAAAATATATTAAAACATTTTAAACAGTAAAAAAAAAATTTTTTCCTCTAAGAGCAACGTATGAAAAATGTAGATTAAATAAGGAAACCAGAAAATCCTGGTTTAGAACGAGGATGAATTGCAATTAATCATTTTATCCGGTAAGCAAAAATTTCCGCATTGCAACATGATACGTGTAATCTGAGCATTGGCAATTTTTTTAATGAAATTCCTAAACACATGAGATAACAAAATGAAATGTTTGGATCAAATTAGCTTTTTAATCAATGTTACAATTATACAATTATTTCATACAGGAAGAGAAAGAAAAAGATAAAGAGATAAATAATTAGCAAAATACATTTGAAAGTGAGGCAATATTTTTCTCTTTTTATAATATGAATAATGAGAGAGAGAGAGAGAGAGAGAGAGAGAGAGAGAGAGAGAGAGAGAGAGAGAGAGAGAGAGAGAGAGAGAGAGATAAATTACACAACATTCTACCTGAAAGACCGTACAGTATATCTCTTATAAATGGGTCACCCTGGAGGAAAGTTGCACGATGATTACATAACTTGCGTTAAAAGACCGAAGTCAGGGCGATTACTTGAAAACTTATCAGCAACAACAACGTTTACTTTCTAAGATCGAACCAGCATCAACTAAGCGCTACATCGTTTAAATTTTGCGCTCTCTCTCTCTCTCTCTCTCTCTCTCTCTCTCTCTCTCTCTCTCTCTCTCTCTCTCTCACATACAAGCATTAAACACACGCACAATATATATATATATATATATATATATATATATATATATATATATATATACACAGATAAATAAATAGATATTGAAATAGATAGATAGAGATAGATAGATACATATAAGAACAATGGGATAAATTATTCTAGTGATTCAATGAAACAGTAGTGTGAAAAGTTTTCATATAAAAGTCAATGCTGTATGTGCCATACATGATTTTGAATAAATCTCTCTCTCTCTCTCTCTCTCTCTCTCTCTCTCTCTCTCTCTCTCTCTCTCTCTCTCTCTCTCTCTCTCTCTCTCTCTCTTATATATATATATATATATATATATATACACTTCTGCATATATATATATATATATATATATATATATATATATATATATATATACACACATACAGTACATATATAAGCTACATAAAAGGAGTACCCATTGAACTTGCTACTGAAAAAATCAGACGTTGCTCGTATCCCAGCGACATTCGGTTACAGAGAAACCTTATGTAGTGTGATGGAAGGGAGCCATTCTCTTTAGCGCTTAAGTATGCCTAAGCACGGCCTCTTTTGCTATACTTAGGCCTAACATGAATGCCCTTTTACTGAACTTCGCAATTTTTCTAAACATAAATCATGAACTTTTGAATATACATTAGGTATCACGTCTTTGATACTCAAAGTTTTATTGGTATTTGAAATGTGTATGTGTGTGTATATTATATATATATATATATATATATATATATATATATATATATATATATATATATATATATATATATATACATATATATGCATATATATACATATACTGTATATATATATATATTATATATATACATATATATGCATATATATACATATACTGTATATATATATATATATATATATACATATATATATATATATATATATATGTATGTGTGTGTATATATATTAAATAATTCCATGAACACACACATAATATATAATGTGTGTATGCATACATGATATATACAGTATGTACACATACAGTACATAATGAGGCATTTGAATTGACAATACTAGCAGACTGTAAAGCGAGGTGACAGTCTACTACTATACCTAATGTATCTGGCTATAGAGAGAGATGAGTAGTATCCGACCGTAATGTACATATTAAAATCAGTGTATACACTTCGACATCATCATCATAGCAGGTAGGTGTAATATGATTTTGAGTTGAGTAAATAGAATCAATATAACAAAATAGTAGTATAATTGGTAATCGCTGTATGCCAGCTCAAAGTCAGTAGACGTTTTATATATATATATATATATATATATATATATATATATATATATATATATATATATATCCAGAAAACAAAATTATTTGAAAAAAAATTTGATATATTCTAATTCAATGAAAAAAAATTATATTCAGAAGCATGTGCTTTTTTTTCCACAAACTTAATTTCTTCATGTGGGCATGTTCAAACTGCTCCATTATTGGCTTCGTTTTCATATCTTATGAATACTAAAAATGGGAATAACCATACACTAACACGTAATTATTATAAATATACACTCAGCGTTCCCTGTATTTTATCAAAATCTAATTTTTTCAACAAACTCACATTTTCTAACATCACATTTAATCTTTCTTCTATATCTGCGCTTTCTGCTTTCGGCTTTACTTCCACATATTGCATCTCCGAAGTCCCAACTTATCACAACTATCCGGAGTTTGCAGGACCAATGTCTGAGACTTCTCAAAAAATAGAGAAAAATTTTGCCTCAGTTCTAGAAATAATAATAATAATAATAATAATAATAATAATAATAATAATAATAATAATAATAATAATCATAAAAGTCTAATAAACATTTACTGAAGTTCCAAATTCAGTGTGAGGAAGAATTGTACTCTTTTGGGACTGATCGTCCATGGCTAGGAGAAGATTAACTTATTCCTTAAGGCAACCGAATCTGATTAAAAAAAGAAAAAAAAAAAAACTTCATCTATCAGTCCTCAAGTAGCTACTTTCAGAAACACCAGGTCCTCCTATACAACACAGCCCCTCTCTAAAATATGTAGTCTCAAATGCTCAATTCATAATTAACAATGCACAATCACTTTCATTCCCTGAGACGCAATTTCGGTAATTCTCTTGAGCCGAGACAAACCAGGTGTACCAGATCTCCTCCTCTCTGGCATCCATGTAACTTCCGCCATGCAACCTCCTCACACCTATCCTGTGTCCGGGTCAACAGTCCCTATGCCGGTTGGTTCGTCGGCACATTTCTACCTTTGAATCTGCAAGTCTTTTAATTTTTTTTATTTCTAGGGAAGAATTTCTAGCATCACTCTGGGGTATAGGCCTACTTGTTTTTATTTAATCCTCCTCTTTTTTATCAATATCAGACTGTATGCCTTGATGCTCAAGGGGATGTCCAAGTTTATGGCCATCGCATCAATCTGCGTATTAATATACGGGTGACATCCAGATCTCACCCTACTTTCTAATTTATTATCATCAGCCAAGCTACAACCTAGCTTGAAAAGCATGATGCTGAAGTCCATAGGCTCCAACATAGGATATTGAGAAATACAGAATAAACTATAAAATTTGATTATGATTGATAAAAAAAAAAAATTATATTAAGATCAGTAGCAACGTTAAAATGATCCGTCAACTGCACTCTACGAAACGTCAACCAGCCCAACAGAAAAACAGTTGCAACCACATTGAACTAATGAAGTTCCATTGATTCAATTGTCCATTAGGAAGATCAGCCCACATCTTTCCTTGTGGGATACGTTAACAAAGCCAAATCTTTTAAAATATAAAACTATGCCTTAGAACAGAGGACTGGGATCACACGAAATGCTGGAGCACAAATAATCATTGCCATAACAGCAATAACAATAATAATAAATAAATAAATAAAAATAATGAGACTAATGACCAACGCTAAAATCGATTTTCAAGACCACGTGCAGCATGTGTCCAGATAAATAACGTTGGCAAAGTCTTTTGGACAATAAGTCCTGTCCCGGATGCCAATGATAACTATAAAACCTCGCATTGGACTGGTTAAAAATAGCAGACGGCCTAGCAAATGTAGTAGTAAACGAAGGTAGACGAACAAGAAAGAAAAACTGACTTCATCCGCTGGCTTAGCTGGCTAAGATCGTTCGTTTGTTTTAGATTGACTTCAAAAGTTCATACTTACAGAAAATGTTTTTATGTTGAACAAGCAAACATAAGTCCTTTTTATAGTTTATATATGAAATATCGGTTTTGATGTTATTGATTTTAAAATATTTGATTAACTGTTAATTATTTATCATATAGTTTATTTATTTCCTTATTTCCTTTCCTCACTGGGCTATTTTTCCCTGTTGGAGCCCTTGGGCTTACAGCATCTTGCTTTTCCAACAAGGGTTGTGACTTACCAAATAATAAGAATCATCATCATCATCATCATCATCATCATTATTATTATTATTATTATTATTATTATTATTATTATGTAAAACACGGGATCTGATAACATCACTTTCATAATATAACATAAGAAAATAAAGCATTAAAACAGAAAACTATTTATCAAGTATTGTAAAAAAGAAAAAAAGAAATAAATGAAAAAAAAAAAACCCTGAAAAAAGAATCACAAGAAGTTGTGAAACAGTTTCAAAATTCCGAAACTTGAAAAGACTACAATGGTCTTTCGGCATTATACAATCACCGTTCTCCCACTCTCAATATAACGGATTTGAGCATAGCAACACCCAAGATAAGTAACACCGTTTCGCGCGATTCTTTTTTTGCTATTATATATTCATATCGCTTGAAACATTCTCGTTGTTGAATCTGAAAAAATAATTAATTTTCCATATAATGCACTGAATTTACAAGTAAATATACGAATCAAA
>NC_090725.1:236630930-236633430 GCF_036898095.1 Palaemon carinicauda | reverse complement strand
AGAGTTTCTTCCACCCTTACCAAGTGGAAAGTAACCTTTTAACAATAACATTGCGGCAGTTAACCCCATGAATGAAGACGTATTTTTCAGTTATCTTAGTGTTGACAGGTTTATGACAAAAGAGGAGAATATGTAAAAATGTCAGATTATTCGGTGTATGTGTATGAGCCATAACTAGAGAGGGAATCAATGTTGTACTATCTGACCAGCAAAGGACCCAATAACTCTCGAGCGGTAGTATTTCAATGGGTGGCTGGTGCCTTGACTAACTACTACCTTTGGAGGAGTAAACTGAAAACTTCTGAAACATTAGATTTTGTCCGAAAAAAAAAAATAAATAAAAAATAAGTATATAAATAAATTAGGGGACATGGAATTCACCCTAATAAAATTTAACTTTACCAACTCAAATACCGATAAGAATGTGAAAAATAAGAAAAAGCTTTCGGGATTTAACGATATATTCACGACAATGATACTCTTCAAGATTAGACATGATAGACAATGCTAAGGCCAACAATTTTAATATATATATATATATATATATATATATATATATATATATATATATATATATATATATATATCTATATATATATATATATATATATATATATATACATATATACATATATATATATATATATATATATATATATATATATATATATATATATGTGTGTGTGTGTGTGTGAGAGTGTTGTATGGGCCTATGTATATATATTAACTCTTTAGTTCTACTTACGAACCAGCGAAAGATTAAAACGTATGACTAATAATAACCAATAACCCCCATTAGTTTGAAATTTACAGGACATATATACTAATAATGTCCACTCAAACCTCATAGGACTGTTAGGTGTTCTTGGTTACGAAAACCAATCATCTAACCGTTAGCCAGTTACTAGACCTATGTTACAGCTCCTAACGTCCGTCTACCCTTAATTCTTGGAGACGGAGAAGAGCTTAATAAATGAAAGAAGCGCGCCGACTGAGCTAAGGGGGGGAAAAGAGGGTCAGTGCCCTACGTCGTCAGCTTATCCTAACGATCGCAGCAGAGACTTCTTTCTCTACAAACGAGTCTTTTCTTTACTTGCAAAACATCAGACTATTCGTTACTTAAATGAATGGGAAGTAAAGTTTGATTGGTTGATTTGAGGTTTTCTGGCATCCTGACATCTAAAGGTCATTGACACCGAAATGGGACGTAGTGTCTCTTATGATCCTCTAATAATAAATATAATCTAGGATCCTAAATCAATAATGAAGATTCAAATAAGTGCAAGAACACCGCACACTTGCTTACGAGCTATAAATAGAGCTGATGGAATGTTTTTCAAATACAGTTCAAGAAATTTGCCATTAACAGTTCAAAATCAATCAAAATAAACCCTTAGCATAAACTGTAAGGGAAATCTTTTCATACTAGCCGAAATTATTGTGTCAATTTCCACATGAATGGACAAAATAGAATCTAAAGTCTCGCCCACCACAGAATTCTGATCTGGGTTTTGATCTAAATCATAGATTTGAATTAGGAAACTACTAAATAAACTTTAAAAAAAAAATAAATCGAAGATAAGAGAGATAAAAACATTATCTATCTCGGAGATTACTGAGTATATTTCAACAAGGAGGTTATTACACTTTACTTTAATCCCTATAATAATAATAATAATAATAATAATAATAATAATAATAATAATAATAATAATAACAATAATAATAAATATAACAACAATAATAATAATAACAAGCAGATATTTAATTCAGTGCCAAAGTGAAGGCGACGCCCTTAGAATTGGTTCATTCAAATTTCAAGAAAAATGGAGGCCTATGACACGCCTAGGATAAAGGAGACGCCTACTCCCTGCTCATACACGAGGTTGTTAACCCCACGCTTGTTTCTGTGCCGCAACTCAGCAGTCCGTAGGCCTACTCATGAGGAAAAAAAAGTAGGGAAAAAGCCTAAAGAATAAAAAAAAAATAGAAAGGTAGGGGAGTGGTAGGGGAGATGAGATACGGATGATATTCAGGAAAAGGTGAGAAGAAAGGATAGTAGCTCTCTCTCTCTCTCTCTCTCTCTCTCTCTCTCTCTCTCTCTCTCTCTCTCTCTCTCTCTCTCTCTCTCTCTCTCTCTCTCTCTTTAAAGATCAATGTTTACCTTACGGAGGTCACAAGGAACGGTTAGTAACCCCGAGACATTAAAAGCCTATTTACTAGAAAAATGAGTTGCTCTACGCGTACTCTTGTCAATTCATTCAGAATTTTTAAAATAAATTCTCACCCCTAATAAGCACGCATTCATTTTTCAAATGGAATTAAAACATATGATACCAATACCAATTATGCATTCGGAGCATTCACCTCTATCCATTTATAAAAAGTCACTGCTGCCGCACGAGATAAAAGGAGATAACTACTGCAGTGATAAGGTTTATCTTTGGTGGTAACACACGATTATTCCCACGTTCTTTGTCGTAAGTGCGTCCCTTCGGTT
>NC_090725.1:236615930-236625930 GCF_036898095.1 Palaemon carinicauda | reverse complement strand
TCATTGGCATTTGATGTATGAGTAATCCTCTTCTCTACGGAACAGAAAAGGAAAGAGACCAGCATTTCATCAGAGCCTCGGGCTATAGGCTACACGCCACAGGCCTTTCTAAAAGGTAGTAGGGGGCGATTGAAGTAGTTACACGAAGAGAAGGAAGGTGGGAGGGGGAGGGAGAGGGAGAAAGAGAGGGGAAAGGAGAGGGAGAGGTAGGGTGTTCTACACCACATCCACGACATTGAGCAAGGTTGTTACTGCCTACGCTACTACCCCTCCTATGCCTCACTCCCCTCCCAAAACCCTCCCCAAGTTATGCAAGGTTATGAGGTAAATTTCAACAATTACTTCTATAATTTACAGTATGGAATGCATGAAACTTCCCACCTAACGCGAATATACACGCTAAGCTTAAAAGTAAATTACATTCAAGTTCAATTTATAATAACGAAACTAGAGTAGCATATTCATTAGTTTCTTCGTTAATTAACCTTTGTCGCCTTTTCATTTTTTTTCTCATAAAAAAAAATTAAGTAATTATTTACGGTATTTTCGAAGAGCAATAATTTTCTTGGAAAACTAAACGGTGATGAAATCTATCACCCAAGTGTTCAGGAAATGTCAAGATCATTTGAACCACGGTGACGTCACCTATTCCGTTGGGCTTACTGCATAAATTGCATCACAACACAATGACTTCTTCGATGACATAAGCACAGAGATCATTTTCAATTTATATCTATTAAATTATTTTTAAAATAACTCATCTTACATAAGTAAAGCGAACGACTTTGAATCTATATTGTATAATCTTTCCCATCTCTATCAACATTTGCGAACATTGCTTGCGCACTTCCTCTTCAAAATTTGACACAATGTTTCGCACGCCAATGCCAGAGGTTACTAAATAAAGGTACGGAACTGAACAAACAGGGAAACATTGGCTTACGAACTCATTCCTTCAGCATTAGAGTAACTATAAACAACGTTTATGTTTCGACAAACTGAATTAAATTTTTCCTCTAATTTCTATCAAAAATGACCATGAAAATAGGATTAATTACAAAATTAAGAATTATGAATAAGAAAAGAAAAAGCAGTGTGAAAGAGACTCCTTATTAAAGGCAGATAGTCCCTCTCTCCAATGACACCCATGGCGAAAAAAGAGGGGACGGGTTAAAGGTGCGAAGCACTTAGCCTACTGCCTTTTCAGGGTACGTTTCAGGATTGTTATTTAATGGACGTGCGGGATATCACAGTTTGCGAAATTCCTTCCATAGAATTTAGCACTCGACTGTAATTACAAGTAGGATCATTGGTCATTCACCAGCTTGAATAATGATGAAAATAATAATAATGAATGCCTAACGTATTCCACCAAGTTGAATGTTCGTATCATAAAGCAACTTCATACATCAGTATACACTTTCAGACAATGCTACTAAAATAGGGTAAGACGCTGATCGGCAAGGTCTTCACTAAAAGCCCAGCTGTATTGGATCAGCGTTGGGACCTACTAGGCCATTCAGCTCCCGAGAGCAACTGAAGGCAAACCGAGGAGTTACACTATGAAATAAAAGTTAGATGAGGTTGGACAAAAAGATGGAAGAAAGGAACGGAAAAGGGGGTAAAGTAAAAGCATACAAAGCAAGTTCAGCTAGAGGACGAAGGAACGCCGTAAAGACTTTAGAGTAATTTAAATTTGATTGGCTGGACCTGAAACAATCATAGGCACAAACACTTTCGCACTTTATTATATATATATATATATATATATATATATATATATATATATATATATATATATATATATATATATATATATATATATCTTTTCGGACACACTTAGCTCTCCATCCCTCGGAAGGGAGTGAGGGAGTAGTCATACCCTGATGAGAGGGGTGTGTGCATATCTATCTAAATATATATCCGTCATTTTTTACAGGTCGCGTACACTATTATATATGAAAAAACTGTTAAACGTTTTGCACTTGGAAATAAATGCTGTCCACTTTACATTCAAGTACCCCAGTGTAAAGAACACGTGTTTCTGGAAACTTTGAGTACATCTTGCAAGGAAGCAGTAGCATAAAATGTGGTGGCAAATATTGACGCTTTTAATGATAAAGGGCGTCTGGTCTGTTTGTCTTTTGCAATTTTATTATTTCGGTCTTTCATATCGAGGCTTATGTCGGAGTTTTCATTATTTATCTTGATATTATTGTTAATATTATTTGTATTTGGAACAATATACACACAACTCTCTCTCTCTCTCTCTCTCTCTCTCTCTCTCTCTCTCTCTCTCTCCTCTCTCTCTCTCTATATATATATATATATATATATATATATATACATATATATATATATATATATATATATATATATATATATATATATATATATATATATATATATATATATATATATGGCGTAGAGATAGAACGACCCCACCGCACACCTTTAGAAAAATAGTGCAGCAGTCACTCAACTCGTGTTTTTCACGATATTGGAACACTATTTAGCCATGCCCAAAAATTCTCTTAATCTCAGATGGGTGTCGTCATCGTCGTCTGGGATCAAGAAAAAGAAATGACGCTATCAAGCCCAACTTTAAAGACTTGGTGAAACGTAGGTAACTAATGAAAGCTGTTGAAATTTGTATATATGATAGCATATAGAGTCAAAAAAAATATATGACTGATATATTGTGTATCGTGAATGTCTCAGGAGAATCTTTTGAAAGCCCCCCCCCCCCCCCCCCCCCCTCAACAATGTCAGTTTTCTTCTTTCTTTGGTTCTTCATCTCTCGACACTAAATGCAATTGCAACTCGCATGGGTCGGCTAACAACTATGTACATAATTTGCTGCTTAGGTGGACAGACACACTCTCAAATATTATGATTACGCCTCTTTGTTCCACCTCGTCTGGTCCTGGACAAGAGAGAGAGAGAGAGAGAGAGAGAGAGAGAGAGAGAGAGAGAGAGAGAGAGAGAAGTGGCTTACGTATAGTCTGAAAGGAATGATCTTTTAATATGAAATCCATAAGGTGGGTGCTCGATAAGATGAATGTTATTTTGTAACATGTTAGATGAAGATAGATGTGCCCTGATGAGTCTGTTCTGAAGGGATCGACTTGACTGGTGTTGAAGAAGTTTCCAGTACATGATATTCATTCTTAGTTCATCAATCTGAGAATAAATAGACAAATGGTTGTTGTCTTGTTATTGCTTGGTCACGTGGAATGAGTGAAATAATGTCGGATATCCTAAATAGAAGTAAATGGCTACGTTTATGGAGAAGGATTTGACGGGATACTAATGAGCAACATGCATAGCTATATGAAGTGGCTAACAATTAAGATTGTGCATAGGGAGCTCATCAATAAATCAGCAACTGAAGCGTGAGTCTGGCATTACTTAGTGATACACACACACTAATATATATATATATATATATATATATATATATATATATATATATATATATATATATATATATATATATATATATATATATATATATATATATATATATATATATATATATATATATATATGTTGTGTATGTATGTGTGTATATATGTATTGTTGTAGCTCAGTCAGTTAAGTTCGAAACTTCCACTTTGTGAACCTGAGTGCATGGTGCAAATTGTGGGGCATGAAGTTATACCCTAACAAAACTCAAAGTATCATTCTGAGTAAGTCGATGACAGTGGCTCCTTAACATCCAGATCTACGCAATGATGTTTCTTTAATACCAGCCACCAGTTGAGATACTACCGCTAGTGTTATTGGGGCTTATGATTGGCTAGACAGAACTTTAATGGATCAGTCTCTCTGTTTACGGCTCATTTTCCATTAATCTACACATACACCAAATATTCTGTCCTATTCTTTACATATTCTCCTCTGCCCTTACACACCTGACAACATTGAGATTACCAAGCGATTCATCTTCGCTCAAGGGGTTAAATACAACACTGAAACTGTTCAGTGGCTACTTTTCTCTTGGCAAGGGTAGAAGAGACTCTTGAACTATGGTAAGCAGCTCTTCTGGGAGAAGGACACTCCCAAACCAAACCATTCTTCTCTTGGCTTGGGTAGTGCCATAGTCTATATAACATGGTCTTCCACTGTCTTGGGGTAGAGTTCTCTTGTTTGAGGGTACAATCAGGCATGCTATTTTATCTTAGTTCTCTTTCTATTGTTTTTTTTAAGTTTTGATATTTTATATATAAAAGATTTATTTTAATGTTACTGTTCTTAAAATATTCTATTTCAGTTGTTAATTACTTCTCTTCTAGTTTATTCATTTCGTTATTCCCTTCCCTGAAATCTTTTCCCTGTTGGAGCCCTTGGGCTTATAGCATCTTGCTTTTCCACCTAGGGTTGTAGGTTAGCATGTAATAATAATAATAATAATAATAATAATAATAATAATAATAATAATAATAATAATAATAATAATAATAACACTCCTTTAAAATATTAGGTGTGTTTCTTGATTGCAACTTTACTTTTGAGAAAAACATTCGGTCTCCTTCAATTACACACACAAAAAAAAAGGTTATTGTAAAAGTCTACTATTTTCGGTGTTCCTTTTTTTCTGAAGAAACGTTTCTAATTCTACATTCTTTCGAGCATTATTCTCCTGTGTGGTCTTCAGCTGCTGATTCTCAACTTAATTTGTTGGACAAAAATTTGCCCTTTTTTATATTTATTATTCCTGATATGGATATTAATCTTTGGCATTGTCATTCAGTTAGTTCTTTATGCATATTGCACAATATTTTTCAGAATTCCGAATATCCTATGCATTCGGATCTTCCCAGACTGTACCATCCTCTACGTAGTATCAGGTATGCAGTTAGTTCTTCTCACAGTCTTGCCCTCTCCTTCAGTGTTCTGGAAGTTTTATTTCAATTGTAACCAGAATGTGGAATAATCTTCCATGTTCTGAAGTTGAATCGGTAGAACTTCAGAAATTCAAACTTGCAGCGAATGTTTTCACGTTGAAAAGACTGAAATTGGGTCTTTCTTCCTGTTTATCATGACATGTCTATTTTAACGTTTTTTACTGGTCTCAAGATATTTTATATTCTTTATTCACTACTTTTCATAAAGTTCATTTATTCCCTTATTTCCTTTCCTCACTGGGCTATTTTTCCATGTTGGAGCCTATGGCCTTGTAGCATGTTGCTTTTCCAACTAGGGTTGTACCTTAGCCAGTAATAATGATAATCATAATAAACCCACATCGAGGTGGATACGAACCTACTAAAACAGCCTTCCCACTCCTGTGAGCGAGTGGTGAGATAATGGTCGATGTAACCAAGTGTTTCATCTATCAAATTATGAATTCTAGCACCGTTCGATCCCAGACTATCGTCCACAAGTACTCCAAGCTGCAAATGGGTGCAGGTTTACCCTCACGGGTAAGGACTTTCTACTCTATGTGGAGACCAAAATAAATAACCCCTAAACCAGGAAACATCGCTTAGGTGTACTTTGAAACAAACACAGCCATAATCCCTATTACAGAATTATATTTCTAAACAGGCTATGACACGGTTCTTCCCTAACTGATAACATTAGCAATATGGTCACCAAAACGCGTAGGCAACAAATGGAGCAATCGTGATTACTCAAACGAAATGAAATTCACTCCATCTAACTACCAGATAGTTATTTATAGATACTTAATTTCACCTGCATAATTAGGTGAATAAATAAAAACAACAAAGGCGCACACTTCAAAAGATCATTACTGGCCAAATCTGTTTTTTTTTTTAACTTTTATTTAAAATAACAAAATACAATATTTACATTTTGTCAATTATATAGTTGAACACATGAATTCCTTTGTAACAAGTTTCTTCAATTTTTCCTTATACAAAATTGACGCAAACCATCTCACATAATTTAATCATCAAACGAGGATATGAACTTTGTGCTACAGCACTGAACTTTCCTGAATTCAAAGAAATCCTTTGATATAAAAAAAATGCTGATTAATGGCTGAGTTTGCATTATATCGAAAAGAAAACTTAAAAATGGCGAGTGATGGACATATATATATAGGTACTAAAAACATATCTAAAAACGTTAATTACACTTATTCAAATACTCCATTACTGTACGTTACTATATAATTATACAGTATATATAATATATATATATATATATATATATATATATATATATATATATATATATATATATATATATATATATATATATATCATCCTCATCATCATAATCACCTCCCACACCTATTGACACAAAGGGCCACAGTTAGATTTCGTCAGTCGTCTCTATCTTGAGCTTTTAATTCAATACGCTTCCACTCAACATCTTCCACTTGACACTTCACTAATTTCAGCCATGTAGGCCTGGGACTGCTAACTCTCCTAGTGCCTTATGGAGCCCAGTTATACGTTTGGTGAATTGAAATATATATAATATATATATATATTATATATATATGTATATATATATAATATATATATATATATATATATATATATATATATATATATATATATATATATATATATTTAAACACATATACAGTATATATGGGTGAAAAAGAGGATTGCAAGATCATAGTAACCCATATGAATGTATAAGTAAAAAAAATTGTGTAATTAGAGAAGCTAACTTTCTCCTCATCGGGTTATCATATGACATGAGAGATATAATCACACTCCATCTAATTAGAAAATATAATTCTATCACCATATAAAACAACTGGTTTTTGCTACCGGCAAACCCCCTCCCCTCACCCTCCTCTATCTCCCTCTCTCTGAGATACATATATACATAAAATCGCAAGGTTTCCTAATTATCCATGCCCTTCAGTCCTAATAAATCTACTCTATTCATAATCATAACTCATCGGTGTAATTAACTCCCTTACACTTTTTTTATCTAATTTCACACAAAATTCCTTAAAAACATTTTGAGACCTTTAAACAAATGGTGGGATCGAGTTGAGAGAGCCCATCAGTCTTGGATGTGGACCCAGACAATAAAGTCTCCTCTGAAACAATTTGCTCATTTCCGTTACATCACTAGCAGTATATTCTAGAGCTTTACCTTTTTTTCTTTTATTCTTCAGAAAATGTTTATCTGTGTATTCTATAACTCCAACTAAGAAATATCTCCTGGATGCTGTTGAATATACAAAATTATCTGGATAATTTGCGATTTTCATTGACTTTAATGCCAGAACAAACTGAGGTACGGTGTCATATACTTAAATGTCATCACATACTTGTAACAGAATTGTGGGTTTTTTCCCAGGGCTGAAATCTGGTAATACGACATTAAAAACAGGCAAATTTAAACACCGGGTCTTACATTTATTCAGCACAGGGAACTCAATTTCCGGTAATCACCATGTACTATGAAAATGTCAAAGATAACATTTGCTGTGCTGTGGTAATCTGGTAAAACTTTTAACTTTCTCAGATAACCTTTGGGACGTTTAGTTTCTGATGGAATGCATAATTCTTCGGCCATGTCACACCGACGAGGTCTCAGCCTAGAACCTTTTTATTACTGGCTTAATGAGCTTGGGCATTTCAACATTAGGCCTATACTATCTTAGTATCCACAACACCAACCAAAGAGATGCTGGTTTTAAGAGAGAGAGAGAGAGAGAGAGAGAGAGAGAGAGAGAGAGAGAGAGAGAGAGAGAGAGAGAGCACTCGCACGAAGCGCTCGTCTGGTGACCTATATATCTCCCTGCCGCAGCCAACCACCAGGATAAAAATGACCAGCCTGGCCCCATTAACTGAACACTGGTCCCCAGTTATCAGTCCCATGTACCAGTCCTCCTCTGCTGCCTTTAGCAACCTCTAACCTGCTTAGCATACCACAAAATCTATAGGAGATATCCTTTGAAGGTGGAAGAGAAGGGGAGTGTCTTTCTTCTCTTCCAAGCTCGACCACATGAACAACGACCAAAGTTTTTTTTCTCTCTCCCCCATTCCCGTCTCCTGACATTCATGTACTTGTCCTATGTCCTACTTAAGCCTTTCCCAGAACGTACACTTGCGAAAAAGGCAGAGAACGCAAGACAATAAGGATACCATTGCATAATGACCCGTAGTTGTTCTATTATATTCTGACATTCTTTAAAAATTCTTCAAGGGTCGTTCCCAGTGTAGCGATTGCCTCGTTCAGTTTCGTGGACAGAGTTCCTAAACATTTTGGCGTCACTTTTATAACACTAACCAATCTTTTCTCGTCGTAAAACAAGCAAACAATAAACAAAAAGAATGTAAACCATCCGACGAAGAGATAATTTGTTGGACATTAAACTTTTACACTTCTGCACATTTAGTTTTCATTTATTGAACATTGGTAAATTATTTTTTTTCACTGGAGAGAGAGAGAGAGAGAGAGAGAGAGAGAGAGAGAGAGAGAGAGAGAGAGAGAGAGAGAGAGTCCTCCCGGTGAACATTCAAGTCAAAGACAGCCCTTGAAGATGTTTATTTTCTTGTTAGCTTAAAGGCCCACACGAAGTTTGTGTGAGACTGTGAGCCTATGTGCGGAGGATTATAGCACCATGATAATGTCACGAACAGCAACCTTTGCTTTACCTTGAAAAAGATTCCTTAAGCATACAAGGCTCTGCCGTCAAAAAGGTTTGGTCTAGTTTAAGAAGCCAAGTCAGGGTTATTGACATCGGAGGTGTGTGTGTGTATGTGTGTGTGGGTTCATGCCCAGACTAATATACACATATATGGGGCAAGAAGGGAGAGGTTTCACTCCTCCATCGATACGGAGAACTGATAATTAATGAGGTAACGGAACAGGTGTTTTCATTTAACCAAATGAAAATGTCATTATGTAAAACACTAATACTAATGTTATTGATGAGAGCATTATTTGACTAAATTATGTGTTTAGAAACATTATCAAGTTAATAATAGTATATTCTAACCTTTTTATGGTTAAAAGTTACTACAACAATCTTGAAAGTCCAATTACTAAATATAGGAAGTATTTATCAGCCAAACAACTATGGTTCCTTTTTATTGTTCGCCCGTTCATCGAAAATTTAGCAATGGTTGTCCAGTCGAGAAATTATGTTAGAATTGTTATATCCCGATACTATAGTATTTCCTACTAGTCTTAGGAAAATAAGACCGTTAGGTTTCAATTTTTCGTTATAATAAATGCTTGCGTGTTTTACTATTCTGAATTCTACCATATTGGTTGTTTTCCGGGTATAATTATATAAAAATTCGGATTGATTGCTTGATTTGAGGTTTTCTGGCATAATCGATCAATAAGAATCGCGGAGCAAAATAACAAAACAATCACTGTAGCCTACTGTTGCATACAGCTACATCATTTTGACCCATTGACTGGTGCCTTAACTGGATTTCTATTCTAATTTTGATGGTGAAATACTAATACTGGATTTCTATTCTAATTTTGATGGTGAAATACTAATACTGGATTTCTATTCTAATTTTGATGGTGAAATACTAATAAAATAACTGTTTATAAAAAAGTTAGCTCTAAATACATAACTGATTCTTGTCACTTCATCACCTTGAAAGTAACAGTCGATAAAAGTTTTTTTCTATAAAACAAAAACGGCTGGCTTTTCATCAAGGAATTTCTTCTAAGTTGGATTGAATATATAAATTTTTAATTACACTTTTGTGTCTAAAGCAGAAATAAAACTTTTATCACGAACTAAACCTCAAGTTTATAACAATCTTGAAATTTATAATACAATAAGAGACTTTGAAGTAAATCACTCCTACTGGCCTATGAGTTAAGTGACTCATTTCTTTTGCCATACCTATATCCATTATCTTTTGTGGGGCTACAAGCATAATTTTACTTTTCATAATGAATTCAGGCAAGTTTATAAAATTAAATCATTCTACGAAAGTCACCTACTTTACATGAGTAATGAAAATAAAAATAGCATTAATTACTCATTGCTATGCTCACACCTGTCAACTGGCCAGCGGAAACA
>NC_090725.1:236598430-236608430 GCF_036898095.1 Palaemon carinicauda | reverse complement strand
GTAAAGTAAATTCATAATTCCACATAATCTCACTTAAAATACGATTATTAGCGTAAAGATACAAAATATCATTTTAAACGGTTTAAAGTTGCCGATGTTAGATCTCTGATACAAGAAATAATGATGATTGTGATAGAGGTGATATTACTTTCTCTTTCAAACGAGAAAAACAACAAAAAAACAGCGCAATAAATAAGTACCTTGCGTCAACCATACTATTTGTTACTGACAATATAAACAGTTGAAATTTTACCAGAACAGAATTTATTCCTTTGTTCTGGAAAAAAAAAATGATCTTAGCATCTAGCATTCATTATTCTAATCTAACTGGCTATTGCAATGGCATGGACAGCAGATAGAGGCCTAGCAAGACCTGCGAGTTTAAGCAGCCTTATTGGGATGGTAGGACTATAGTAATGCTGTCTTACCGGGCTGACGTTCTGATGAGTATCTTCTCAGATGACACTAAAACCTGACACCTTATACTGGAAATTTCGTGGTATTGGTGGCCGCTTCGAAAATAAATTACAAACGTATGGTAAATATATGAATAAAAAAAACTACTTTTATTTCTGTTTTAATCTTTCAGAGTATACTTCCATTGTGGAAAAAAAATCAACAGTACTGAGCTGCGTACGAGTCTGATCATTTTTAAATTCAATTCTTGAGATGAAAAATAACAGAGGAAAAACAAAATATTTTTTTTTCGTATTAAAAATACAAGTGGTCATATGATGATATGAATTTTGATGTCAGGATAAAATGAACTTTCGTTACCACTGATAAGAGTTATATTCTGTACTTTCATTTATAAATTTTCTGGTTGTTGCGATTAAACATTTCCAACATAAATACAACAAATTAACTGAAGAGGAGTTGACAATTCAAATAAGATTTTATGGAGCAGAACACATTACAGCCTAAAACTATAGATTTCAGTTAAAATATCTAGGACTTCGTAATTTATAATTTGTTTAATGCTAGACTTATTCCAAAATATCCTAACTTATATACAAAAATGTTATTCTCATAAACTAATTGTTTATCTATACGAAAAGAAGTACCAGTATTATTCTAAGACTTGCAAGCCACGCAAAGGAAAAAGGTATAATCTATCACTATCATCTAGTATGCACTAATCACAATAACCTATGCTCATTAGTCAACTCATATACATCAAAGCCAAGATAGAGAATCTTAAAACGTAAGGGCTTTAACCAGGCAATCCAGAACCCAATCATGTGAAACCATAATAAATAAACTTACACTAATAAAACTCAATGAAGTTACAGTGGTTCACCACATATCTGAATTCTTTAGCCATACTAAACTTAAAACTCATAATATCCCCATATATCTATCTACCAAGGCACTTCCCCCAATTTTAAAGGGTAGCCGACATAAAAAAAAAAGAACAAAAAGAGACTTTCATTTCTTCGCTTCTGTCATCCTGTCGAGGGATTCAGACGAGTTTGCTTGGATCTGCTAGGGTACCACAGCCCACCCTCCACCGTTATCCACCACAAATAATGCTTCATATGCTGAATCCCATACTGCTGTTACCTCAGCGGTCACTTAGGCGACCGTAGGAAGCAGCAGGGACTGTCGTAACTGCATAACAATCGCATGCCAATCATTCCTATTCCTAGCAAACTCTTTTGCCTCTCTCACATCTATCCTCCTACCACCTAGAGCTTTCCCCACTCCACCCAACCACCTAAACCTTGGCCTCCCTTTTACACTTCTCTCATCAATCACCTTAAGCAGACAGCCATTTTCCATTCTCTCTACATGGTCAAACCACCGCAACACATTCATATCCACTCTAGCTGCTAATTCAACTGATACACCTGTTCTTACCCTCACTACTTCGTTCCTAACCCTATCTAACCAATATACACTAACCGTGCTCCATATATATATATATATATATATATATATTATATATATACATATATATACATATATATATCATATATATATATAAATGTGTGTGTACGTGTGTTTCGTCACTAACTATCATGACTTTCATCCATTCGAATACCGAGTCAAGAATTTACTCGACCATGAGAGTACCAAAAAGGAAATTCTTAGTAGAGCTTCACAAGGGCCTGGATTCGAGCTTATGCCTCAGAATCGAAACAGAACTTGCCAGTTTAAATTTCTACTGTCATGTCTGTTTGAATTATATATTTGGCTCGAGAGAAGCACTTGACATTAAAAGCATCTCCTTTTTATATTTCCTCTCAGGGTTGGGTGAATCTGATATAAAAAAAATTGTTAAGAGACTAAATATTTGGATAATATAGTCTTATACAGACATATATAGATATATATGTGAGTGTGCGCATGTGTCTGAGAGAGAGAGAGAGAGAGAGAGAGAGAGAGAGAGAGAGAGAGAGAGACATAAAAATTACAACTTTCATTGTTAGGGTGTCAAATCCCTACAAAAATTATCAAACCACACTATCTAATCTATCAGGTGTAAGAACCATTAGACTTCTTTAAAATTCAAGATTAAAACAGATATAATATAAAAGAGGGATTTTTTTCAGATTTAAATCATAGTTTTGCCAAACGTTTATATAAAAATAAAAGGTTCAATAAATACATGACATAGAAAACTAAACTTACACTCGCGTATAAATCAAAAGGAATGAATGGTGTGCACGATGACCAAAAATAACTCTGTTACTTAATCAATAATCAAGACCCTCTACTGCCAATTTATAAAAGCAAACCCTAAAGTAAGTGCTATCCCTCGGCTACAGCTTTCACTAATACTTTCTGCTTAAAGGATGATTCAACTAAAATACAAAAACTGGACGAGTGACAAACCCTGTTTTGTTGAACATTTCCTTTTCTTAGGGCTTAAATCACTTTTCTTCAACACATCCCGATTAAAATGATACATTACTAATAATAGTCATTTCCAAGGTTCATTCTTATTAATATTAGTAGTAGTAACAGCCATGCTATAACCGTAGTTGAAAAGGCAGGATGTTGTAACGAATAAGCATCCCAGTGAGGAAAGGAAATAAGGTAACAGATCGAATAGTGTGCCCTAGTGAACCATCAAGCAAGAGAGCTCTAACCCAAAACAGTTGAGGACCATGGTACAGAGATATTGGCACTGCACAAGACTAGAGCAATGGTTTGATTTTGGAGAGCCCTTCTCGGAGGAGAGCTGTTTACCATTGCTAATAGTCTCTTTTACCCTTATCAAGTGGAAAGTAGCCACTGAACGATAAAAGTGCAGTAGTTAACCCCTTCAGTGAAGAATGATTCTTAGGTTATCTTAAGTGTTTAGAGTAAAGTTGCTGCAAACATAAAATCGATAAAATAGATATTGAGGTTAAAATAAATTTCACCTGGATGCAATGTTCATGTTCCTCTTATTTTGTGGAGAAGAGCCTAGTTGAGTTTTTTTTTTTATTTATCCAGTATTGATTAAAATTTATCTAAGTGTAAAAGTAAATATAAATATCAAACTTTATTTTGTATCTATTGATAGGTGCTAAACATCGCGCTCTGATATCAACGCTTCAATTAAGAAGAAAAAGTTAAATTCTGAAGTGCATTCCTAATGAAGGATAGAAAAGGATACCTATCCTCTGTTCATCCCAATATATTCTATGGTTTCAGTCGCAATCTATGCTTGCATAGATCTCTTTAAAAAAAATTGGATTCCTATTACCATTATTACTAGTTAAGTTACAACCTTAGTTGGAAAAGCAGAATGCAATAAGCCCAGGGGCTCCAGCAGGAAAAATAGCCCAATGAAGGAAGGAAATCAGGAGACAGTTAAAATGGTGTACCCTCAAGCAAGAGAACTCTAACCATAGACAGTGGAAGACCATTGTACAGAGGGTATGGCCCTACCCAAGACTAGAGAACAATGGTTTGATTATGGAGTGTCCTCCTAGAAGAGCTGCTTACCATAGCTTGTCTCTCTTATACCCTTACCAAGAGGAAAGTGGCCACTGAACAATTACAATGCAGAATAATTTTTTGGTTATCTTAGTGTTGTTAGGTGTAGAAGGAAAGAGGAGAATCCTTGCATATACCTCTTAAAAGATTTGGATTCTTAGGGGGATTCCATTTGTTCGTTCTGGCTATGGACATTTTTTTCAAAAGCTTAGATAAACATATGCCACGTCACAAAACAGATAATTAAGAGACAGTTGTGTTCCCACAGTAGAACTTGCTATAGGACTACAAGAAAGAACTCCCGGTGATGAGTGTGATCATAACCATGAATGTCATCAATTCTATCCTTACTATTCGTATACCACGGCGCCTTTGCCAAACGTCAACATCTCTTCCATTGAAAGAAAAACAAGTTCCTGAAAATGTTTGAGTAAGAAAAAGCGAGGTATGTGTAGGCTTATTATGGCCCCCTACCTGAGCACAGTATCGTTTACCATTAAGCCTCCTCACCATGAGGAAAAAAAATATGGTTGGGAGAGAAGGAGTATGGGTAGGGGGTGTAAGAAAGGGTGAAATCTCCTCATAGGAGGGTGACTTAAATATCTTGCACACGAGAGTAGGCCTAACCATTATGGGGCATGACAGCACTTTGGTTTGACAACGATTTTCTGTTTAGCCGCAGCCCATTCGGGTCGGGTATATGGGGCTACAACAACAATCTTTGCTAGGAATAGTCTACACTTATTTTGTCGTTGACAGAACCTACAGTATTGCTGCAGCAATGGAATTACTGATAATTTAGGTGAGGTTGGTGAGCTTCGTAAGAGGTTATATAGTATTAATAATAATAATAATAATAATAATAATAATAATAATAATAAATAATTATGCCTTGCACGCATAATGACAGAAATTAAGGCACCACAAGCCTTAAACAGGAAAAAAATAATCTAGATACCAATTAGGCAACCGAGCAGTGCATGCAAGTGTCTAGTAGTCATGTCTTATCTCAAATTTGTAGTGAAGTTCACAATATTGTTCTTACTGGCAGTGACAACATCCGTCACAGAATAAACCTTCTTTGGACCAATAAAGAAAGCAAATAATAATAATAATAATAATAATAATAATAATAATAAAGTTATATGACATATGAGCCTCCCTGACGTTCGAAAACCTTAATACGAATTCAAAATAAACAACCAACGAACATATAAGAGTAAGGCTAAATTGACAATGATAACATCTTGTTTAACATGGTGCAAACCCTGAGAGAGAGAGAGAGAGAGAGAGAGAGAGAGAGAGAGAGAGAGAGAGAGAGAGAGAGAGAGAGGGGGGGGGGATTAACGAGCCTGCGCTGCTCCTGTCGGTGGGTGCCTTCTTAAAGGGAAGGGCTTCGAAATGGCATACAAGTTTGGGATATCTCAAGAAGGCTTGTCCTCAGTGCACCTTAAAGGGATAATGTTCACAGTACAGGATAGACTCCAGTACCATCGCTTCGAATGCACCCACCCCGCCCACCTGACCGCCCACCCACCCACCCCCGCATCGCGCCACCCATCCATTATCACACATTTCCCCGATAATCTAGTTACGAAAGTTCGACCCCAACAGAGTCGTCGCATTTTTTTGTCCAAAGAGAATAGCCGTAACAGATTCTTCAAACACATGATCCCAGCTACGTTAAAAAGAAGATATTATGACCTTTCCACAATTCTCACTCTCTAGAATATTATTTGCATAATCAATTACCTGCATATAACTTGAGAATGACATAACATTCAACTACCATGGCCTTATCTACGTTTTTTTTTATCGTGATTCTCTCTCTCTCTCTCTCTCTCTCTCTCTCTCTCTCTCTCTCAATTGTTCAACCACTTCTCGTGAAATACCCAATAGCTTAAACTCCACAATATATACTGAAACATACGAAAGTTACATTGTCCGTATATATTAGTAAACATTTTTTCAGTAACATAAGTCAGAACTTACCATAAGTCAGAACTTACGATTAGTCAGAGTTCTCTATCAATGCCAACCTCAGACGACTTGAGCTGGACATCTGGTCAGAGCCCGTTACATCTTTGGGATCGGTCTGATTAATGATGTCAGCCACACAAGGCCATTTTTAACGTCTTTCCTTGATCCCTAAGGAATCTCTGGACCTATTGACTACCCAAACCTTTGGCCTAACAGCCAAATTCCTATAAGCTTCAATAAAAAAATAGCATGCAGAGTTACTGTGTTACTCCTAGCTCTACTAACATAAATCAACTTACATTATTGGAGTGATGTTACTTCGCTGAATGCAATATCAAATCTTAGTCTTTATAAAGGTGGTGGTAATGGACCCAACTTCTGTTCTTATGTGAGCATATCAGCATTTTTTTATATACTCACATAGCACTATCTCCAACACTCATGACTCAGGTAATTCTGTTCGGTTGGTATCATATTACTAATTAAAATCTAGATACTAATTAGGCCACCGAGCAGTGCATACAGAGTCTGGTAGCCATATTTCATCTCAAATTTGCGGTGAAATTCACAGTATTGTTCTTACTGGCAGTGAAACTATCTGACACAATAAACCTACTTAGGACTAATAATGGTTATTAAAAATGTTCCGAAATAAAGACATTCCATTGGAAATCCTGACTCTTCCTTCACAAAGGTGTGGCATCGCAAGTGCTCCCACCGTTGCTTTCTTTGGAGTTCTTGGCCAAACTTGCTCAGGTGGCTTTATATTATAATCTGGTAACATAAATATGCGTGTGTACACTTATACAAACATACACACATACATTATATATATATATATATATATATATGTCTTATTTATAACTGTAATCGAACAGTTTAACATGTTTTTTCAAAAAGGCCCATAAAAGAAACACAGGAAATATGAATAAATCACACTATATTGACCGAAATATAGTGTGATTTATTCATATTTCCTGTGTTTCTTTTATGGGCCTTTTTGAAAAAAACATATATATATATATATGTATGTGTGTGATTATATAGGTATGTATGTATAAGTATTCACACGCATATTATATATATATATATATATATATACATATATATATATAAATATATATATATATATATATATATGTATATATATATAATATATATATATATATATATATATATATATATATATTTATACTGCATATATCTGTATATATATATATATATATATACTGTATATATCTATATATACATATATATATATAGAGAGAGAGAGAGAGAGAGAGAGAGAGAGAGAGAGAGAGTAAATGAATGCTGACTGTGCTTTCATTGGCAATTAGTATATTTATGAGTGCAATGCAAGCCATGCAATACAGTTTACTCAAATAGGAATGAAACATTTAATCAAAACAAAAGCAAAATTAGACTTCAATCAATACCATAAACCGTCCTCATCTCCCATCCCAAACCTCGTTTTGATCTTTAACCGGCTTCTTGAAGGCAAATGCACTTCAGGAGATAGAAGGGACAAAGTCCCAGCACTTTGAGTCGATGAATTTAGGGCATCGGCGCAATTGCATTTCCGAGAAATCCAGAGTGCATTGCCTTCCGAGTTGCGAGTCGGAGAAATAGTCTGTTGATCCGACCATCAAAACAGGCGTAAGGTAGACACTTTCTGCTTTAACAATTTTTTGTCCAACGGAAACTCGGAATCTCGGCTTCACCTGACACACAAAAGCATGTTCAAAGGCCTACCCCCATAAAATGGCAACTAGGGTGAGGGGACTGTCTCTTACCTGGTAATAACCGATCAAATCACAAAGGGTACCCACTCTAAATTGCGACATCTTCCGGTACGAATGATAATGATTTCCTTCACTTTATATAGTAGGGGCTACTTTGTGTAGCCTAGACCAACACTGCCATTCTAAAGGAAAGCCCGGTGGATCAATATAACACAAAGTATCATTGAGGCTTAATCTGGTGACGTCATCATATGCTTACTGAGCTAGGTAGGAAGAAATTTGCAATGTATAGCCATTACAGATTTCCGGTCTATTAAAATTAGAGTAAAGATCATTAATCAATTTATTCCGCGGTTAATAATCACATTAAAAACAATGACTCACCTTCGCTACCTAACCAAAATGCAAGACAATGAATGTATTCAGTGTCACCAAGGTCTCGCAAGAAAGTAGAACAGATGAATAAAAGATGGCAACATTATTCCAGCTTATCCCCTAATAACATCAAAATAAATATGCAACAAAAGACTCATTAGTCATTGCTTAAGTTTTCCGTTCTTAGTCTAATACTGTAGTAAAGCATAAATAAGAACCATAAATAAGAGAATGTAATTTTCTTTGTTTAATAAGTCACCAAACAAAAAAAGAAACACATAACTCTAAGAAAATAATCAACTGATAATAAAAATGAGCACACTCATGAGTAAATAAGGACAAAGATACAAATAATTCCCCAAATGTAAGTTACCGGAATCGAAAGCTAGTGATAATCTCTCCGACAAACGAGTACAAAAAGGAAAACTTTCTAAAAGATTGTTGGGGAAAGGATACTTCTAGTTTTATCAGCCATTAGCGAATACATCATAGATAAGAGATCGATACTGGCAGGATGCGCGAAGAAAGGCCTTATGAATTAGGCCTAGGAAACTCACATTTAGGAAAAGTCGTGAAAATCTTGGAATTAAAAGAACGACATCACTGCACATGCGTTTCCCAGCACCAAAGGCTGTTCACCCCAAAGGCGCGAGATTCAACGTGAAGAGTGACACAAGTTAAAGTTCTGCTCAAATATCTTATATTACAGCTTAAACTGTGGTGCAACGACCATCACAGTGACAGCACATGTTCACAGTATCGAAATTAAACAAAATTAAGTGATAATATGCGAAAAAAATGACGAAAACTGATATGTTGTGAAAACTGGAGGTCAGTAACCTCTCAGTATCATCTCCCTTTCAAAACTATTCCTACAAACGATTCTTCTCTCTCCAAATCGGATAGTGAAGTTCATAACACTGATTTTTACATTAATATTAAAACTTACCTTGACTGCATGATGAATATATATGATGGCAGCTTTCGACGAGTAGATAATTCCAAAAAAACTGAATTATATTCAGCTCTTAAACAAAATAAGAAAACAAAAGCCACCAGCGAGAGTGAAGGCTCTCTTTTATCTATTGACTGCCAAGTATAGATAAGATATCCACGACGATAAGCCAGTTAAAACACACAAATTCCACTTCGGGATCAACGACCTGTGTCGCTTATCATCAACAGAAATTCAAGACACTTCTTGCACTAATCCCGTGACAGATATTTTTCTCTACAGGGGCACTTAGGCCTTTTTGATCTTTGCTGTAGTTATCAACACTCCTTATACCATTCATTTTTGCACTTTCACATCAATTGCTGATCTATTCCATGTGACGTCGACCTCATAGATAAATATATATCATACATACAATCTAAATCCTTTGAAAATAGCCTGTTTTCTAGTACTTTAATCACCTTTGGAACAATAAAATGAACCACTGGCACATTTGGTTAAGACTATTTGGAATATTGCTCAGTTAACCAAAAATATCTTCTGAGAAAAGTATTGCGTGCTTGCACGACACAATTTTCTTCGTTTGGAATGTTATTTTTCACTCTTACAATGCCAATCACTTTTGTATGATTCTAAACCATCGAAAATGTTTATAAAAGAATACTCCGTAATCAATCTTCTGTTTTATTCTCACCAGCAACCTCTTAAATAAGTTGGTCCAATGGTGCAACAACATTGAATGTGAAGTCCATTTTATCCCTCCAAAGTCTGCCCGTCCGTACGTACGTTAAGTCCCGTTCTCTCAAAGATCTGGCAACGGGACCTGAGTAGTAGTAGTAGTAGAGGCGGGGGGACCCCGCACCGGTGGTCACTCCTAATTCTAAGTTTCACTAAGTTTGGGTCCGGAGACTTCAAATGACCGACTTCACAAAGTTGGGTCTTGATGCAAATCTTGAGTATCAATGATGAAAAATGTACGCATGAGCATAAACCCAACTGTCACGCGCATAGGTGAGGA